>NW_007734287.1:29552-30437 GCF_000696425.1 Galeopterus variegatus | reverse complement strand
AAAAAAAAAAAAAGATTAGCACAAATTAAATTTCACATTAATCAGCCTAAAGCCATGAACAGGAAAGTAGGCTTAAGGGTATTTGGTTAATTGTGCTAAAAATATAGTCATGCTATTTGTATAGGACATAAATGGAGCAAAAGTATTTCTTTAAATATAATATGGGTAGTTTATGGTAGTTTAATTTCTTCTGCTTTCCCATTCATTTGTAGATTTGAATAATGACTATTTTGATGTTTTGCAAACTTAGGTTACTACTCACCAAGCCATAATCCTTTTATTTTGTAAGTGTTTGAAAGAAATTTATTTAGTAAAATCAACTTTCTTTATAAATTACGTGGCTATTATTCAATAAAGACTTAAAGGGTAAATTCCACTTTTATTTGTTCTACCTTTTAAATGCGAATGATTAAAAATAGAGTACTATTAAGTTGTCATATGAACAAATGGCATTTCTTTAAGAAGGTGCAAGGATTTCATTAGATTTTGCAAGGGATCTCAAATTATAACATTTTTAATGTTGAATGTTTTTAGGTACTATAACAGGCTTTAAGGAGATTATAAAATTATTGTGATTCTCAAGCTTTATCTAGAATAAATGCCTGCTTTTCATTAACATTACAGGTGATTTCCTGAAATACCCTAAAGTATCTATCAGCCAGATACGCTGAGTTTTCATTTCATTTTTTTCCTTGTCTGAATTTTATCAATTACTATATTGAAAACAATATAAACCAGTGGTTTAAAACATTAAAAAGTCTTAAACCTAAAAACCAACATATTTCATCACTCAGTATTGCATTGGCATTATATGTGGCATATATACATATACGTTGCTACTCATGTTTGCTAATAGACCATTAGCCATGATAGTTCACCCTCTTC
>NW_007734287.1:26176-28881 GCF_000696425.1 Galeopterus variegatus | reverse complement strand
ACATATACGTTGCTACTCATGTTTGCTAATAGACCATTAGCCATGATAGTTCACCCTCTTCATTATTATATACGCTTTTAACTTTTTAACCAATCTGTACATGGACAATGCTTCCCTTTTGCATACTCTATCATGGATGTTTAATTTAGGATTTGAATTGTTAATGTATCTTGATTATTACAAACTCTAACTCATTGGATTTCATTTCCGAGCCAGGAAATAGACAACTCACTCAGTGAAAGGGAAATCGCTGGTCTATTTGAATGCTAATTAGTACATGAGTCCTGTACACTGTATCAAAACTTAGCATAAACATGGTCATCAAGGGAGGTGAAAAAACCATTAAAATGCTCCCCAGGAGTCTGAGCTCATTACAACCTGCACTGTATCCAACAAAGAAGGAAAAGAGTTGCTTAGCTGGGCTGGTTCCTTTTCTGGACATGCAATTCATATGTGTTCTAAGTGTGAGTCAAGTATGTGTTCTCTATCCCAAAAGAAAGACAAAAATAATTTTAAAGCTTCTCAAAGTGCAAAAGCAGAAGCTCGGACAAAGAATGCTTGACTGAAAAGAGAGAATGAAGGTTGGTTAAGGTTGTGTGAAATACTTAGTTTTCTTTCATCAAAGAAGAAAACTACGATTTTACATTTTTCACCAAAGAATTTTCTAAACCTAAAGGTGGTAGTTATTAACAAACTACTCCTTTTAACTATTTGTATCTACTATGTACTTAAAACATAAATATCAGTTTTGCCTCATCTGGATTTCATCATGAAGGTTTAACCAAGGGTTGATTTTGACTAATATTATCTCTAGAAATTTATTCAAGTCGTAAAAAGGTTTAGTTGGTACATAAAGTAAAATCTCAATTCGAGGGAAAGGAACAGGCATGACATTGGGCAGAAGCAGATACCGAGGCAATAATATCACCAAGCAAAATTTTTCTTGACTCCCGCTTACGTTTTGAATTTTAATTCCAATTTAAATATAAGATACTCATTTCAATATAATTTAATTGTATCTGTTCCAGTCTAGCTGGCATACAATCTATATTGCTATTATCAGTTCAATCAGTAGCTTTTAAACTTTGCATGCACCAGATTACTGGGGGTGCTGGTGAAACCAAGATTCCTGGGGCCCAGTGCCTCCTCTGGGGATTTGCATGTTTAATAAACACTCCAGGTAATCATGATGTACAAAGGGCCACATTACTGCAAATAAATACCATCATTAAATTGTTTTATATCTGCTTATTCTCAGTGAATTTAACTTACCTGTGTTTCACTGAGAGACCTGGATATGTTGTTGGAACTACATAACTTTTTAAAAAAGAAGCATATAGATGCAGAGGAATGTTTTTAATGTCTATAGTATTTCTGACTCAAACAATTATTTTTCAGTTCAATTACCTGGTTTAATTTTATCTGGTTGTAGGGTTCTTTTATAAGCAATCTTTAATTATCATATTATATAGTTCTCAAATTATATTTTCACATTCATTAAAAGAACATGATGATAAAGTGAGCATCATCACACTCTCCCAGCCCTATTAAAAAGGACAGACATGGGTTTTGTGTCCAAAGGATTCTAGGCTGTAAGAAATCAAGCCTCGGCATCATAACCAGGCCAACCCTCCTTTCACAAATATGTATCGAAGAGCACCTAAAATAAAACATGACAGATAATGTGCTAGGCACTGGGTGTACAAGGGCTTGCCCTGGAGAAGAATGGATATCTTGTCTTTTACTTCTTTTCCCTTTTAACAGTTTAGCTGCACCATAATGAAAGAAATCATATTGCTAGAAATTAATAAAATAACAATGCTTATTTATATTTTCAGTTTGTGTGCAGTTGAAATGACAATTGTAATTTGATTATTTAGAGTTCAGCAAAAAAGAAAATTTAATCTGTTAGGAACAACATCAGTATTTTGTAAAAAGAAAGCCCAACATAAGAATAAAGGCCATTCATTCACTTATGTTTTCAGCACCTATTCACTGACTAGCAAATATGTATGTGGCAGTGGTCTTTACACGAGCCTAAGCTGTGTTTACTCTCAGATTCACACGTGTTCATGCATAATTTGCAGGACTGATGAATAGCACCCAGGCATATGTTTACATGGAGGATCAAAAAGAAAAAAAAAAAAAACCTCCTAGAAAAATAAAAATTCATCCTTGGGGAAAAGAGGGTCAAGATGAGTAGGTTTGGTTGAAGGATTTTGGACAAATACTAAACACAGAAGGAAGAGATGATTCTGAGCATGATTTGTGTCCCTGAGATGGTTACATAGTTCAGACATTATTATCTCACACAGAAATCCTTGGACAAGAAAGCTGAAACATAAACTAGAAAGTGCCAGTAGAAGAGCTATTGCTCTGTGATTGCTGTGGGTCACAAAGAATATGAGGCATTGGCAGCATTGGTGTCGATGGTGTTAGCAGCACTGTTAAGGCATGATGTTGGCAGATATTAAGTAAATGCCAGCAACAGTGTTGGCAGCAGTATTGGTGATTGCTGACCATGGCATTGGGAAAGATGTATTAGCAATGCCAGTGTGATGGCTGGGGTCTCTTCAGGTTCCTGCACAGTGGAGGACGCTACCAGGCATGGGGTTGTAGGAAGGGTCAAGGATGATTTTTGTCTTTTTTTTTTTCTTAAATAAATGGTGGTGGAATTTTCTAGAGCATAAAAGATCTTGAATAAG
>NW_007734287.1:19266-25237 GCF_000696425.1 Galeopterus variegatus | reverse complement strand
TAAGCTGTCAGTTTTATATATAATTTGCAATTAGATATGTGTATGTAACATTCAGAAAGACAGGTTATATCCCCATTTTGGGAGTCATCAATAATTGAAGATATGGAAGTAGCTAAGATTTTTTTCCAGTGAGAAAGTGTATAAGGCTAAAAGAACAGAAAAATAATTAAAAAGGAGGATTATAGAGCAATAATATTAATATCTATTTTTCTAGATTAAGTAAATCTGTACTGGGTTTGAAGGATGCAAGTATTTAACAGGTAAATTGAGAGTAAGTGGTAAAGAGCAATCCAGGCAAAAGGCATAGCAAATAAAAAAAGCAGCAATAAGTATATTGCCCTAATGCATTTAAAGAACAAAAGGAAGTTTAATATTGTTGAATGATAAAGTTTAATATTTATCATTAAATATTAAAGCAGTAAGAGACAAGACTGTAGACTTAGGCAGGAACCTGATCATAAAATGTTTTATGTTGCATGTTCAGAAACATGTGGAAATGGTGGTTGTTATAAAGGTTTTAAGCAGGGAAAACATCATCAGATCTGCATATTAAAAAGATGACTTTGTTGACCAAGTTGAGAAAAAGTTGAAGGACTTCAGGCTAGGCAGGGAGAACAGTTAGCAGGCACTTCAATTGTTCAGGAAAAAAAAAAAAAAAGTCCAGGAAAATACTGATAGTAGCTCAGAAAAGGGAAGGAAGGTGAGATTTGAGAGGTGGTAATGTGGGTCTCAGAAAGAAAAGAATGGCTCTACATGGCAAAACTGCCAATCTTGTCTTTATTTAGAAATTTGATGTCTTATTCATCATGTTTTTTTTTTTTTTTTGGCATTACTTTTTTCCCCTCCCCCATTCATTTGCATATTTACTTATTTTTTATTAGCTCGCACATGTGAGAACATGAGGTATTTCTCTTTCTGGGCCTGGCTTATTTCACTTAATATAATTTTCTCTAACAACATCCATGTTGCTTTTTTGCATTACTTATGATGTTTAAAAATGTGTTAAACATTATTTATATCAGAAAAAAAAAAATAGAAGAGAAAAGAAGCTGAGGATGCCCCTGTTTCTGACATAAGAGGATGGGTGAACTACATTGCCCTAAAACAGGGATATAGAAGGAAGAGGATCGTAGAGGGACCAGAAGGATAAAGATGTGAAGCTCTTCAGACAGCAGTTGGCTTGAAATGAGGTTTTTCCAGACAACTTACTGTAATATAGAATGATTGCTTAGAGGAAAGGTGTGTGTAAAGCCTTTTTTACTTTTTAACAAGCAAGCAGCTTAAAAAGGTGCTTCTGTTACATAAGACATAAATCTGATTCAAATTAGATTATGCACAAAGAGAATTTTTGTTTCGGATAAGTATATGTTTATTTGTCTGTTTTGCATATGGATTTTTCTTGAGAGATTCAGATATGGAGGAATAAGTGAACCACAGGAATAATTGGAGATAGTGATTCAAACACCATCAGAGCTCTCTCTCTCTCTGCTGGCTGTTCCTTTATGCATGTCTACCTCTCTCTCACCCTCTCTCCTTCCTTCTCCCTACCAAATGCATCCATTTTATTGATTCATATGGGTATAATGATTCTAGAGCACCTTCATTGCTCGGTTCCAGTTCTCAAAATTTGAGGAAAGACTATTTGGCCTAGTCTCAGTTAGCCAAACATTTTCAGGCCTGGGACAGAATCACATTGTAGATAACGTCTACTGGATGCTTACAATGAAGAGGTTCACCAAGTCATTTACCCAGCAGTAAAGACAGCATATGTGGTTTTAACAATGCTCTTACATGATTGCCCTTATAGCCAAATATATGCTTGTAAGATATCTAGACACATTCCAAAATAGTTAATTTGTGGTCATGGAACGATAATAGCAGAAAGCCAATATCGGACCAATCATGACCTCAGCAATATGTACTGAACACTAGTAATAATAATACCTCTTATTTCCTAATGCACACTCTAATTCCAATTCTTGGAGTGTGTGTGTGGTGCAGCTTATAGTTTTCTTTCTCCCCTTCCTCCCTCTCCCCCACATTTGTAAGCTTCAAAACCTTTGGTGACATTAATGGCAAATAACTTACTACCCATCCCACTACTGGTAACAATGTACCCTTGTCGGATGACACTGCTGTAATATAACTTTCCACAATTACCACACTTTATCAGAAACATAAAAATATCCGCAGTTGTGAATACCTATTAAGTGACCAGTGATTTGCATATGTGCTAACTTATTAAATCTTCACAATAATCTTATGAGGTGAGTTTTAAGATCCCCATTTTATGGATGAATTTGCAGCCCTGAGTGCTTATGGAATCAACCTAAGATCTCGCTGCTTGCAAATGCTAAATCCCATTTGGAGTCAAACTCAATCTGACTCCAAATGTGCACTCTTCTTTACCATGATATGCTGCCTATGCTAAGCCGCAAGAAAAGTATGATGACTTATTAGCTCTTTAATCATATGAATATATATATAATTAACTCTCCTTTGAATTATAAGAAATATTGACATAACTTTAATTAAACATTCTTATATCTTCAATATGGATATGAATCACAAATAATTTAAAATACCAGTTCTTGAAATTTAAATTGAAATTGGTCTTGAAATTGAAAGAGGACACTATTGTGCACAAATGCATCATACAAAATTATAAAGCAAAAATAGTTAAGTGACATGTCCACATGCATGCAGGACATTAGGTTGTCTATAATCATCAGCTCACATATCGATTACACATGAGTATTCTCAATTCCATATTTCTTTTTTTTCTTTTCTTTTTTGGCAGCTGGCCGAACCCTTCAATTCCTTATTCAGTGAAGTTTCTGAATGTGTTCTTTTATAACCTTCTTTCTCCCCTTTATATCTCATCCTGTAAGATGAGATGATTCTTGCAAGAATGATAACCTGCAGATAAGGTGAAATGAAATTTAGTTGGATCTTGAATTGACTTGATCTAACTATAGCAATGAAAATGTCAATAGCACTCTCCACATTTATAAACTTCAGGATTTTTGCTAAAATTAATAGTAAATAACTTATTACCTATTCTACTGATGTTGGAGGTAGGGTCCAGGGGGCTGGGTAGTTGGCCTCAACCCACCCAGTCCTCTTTCTAGATTCTTGACTCTGCCACAGGAAAGAATTCAAGGGCAGAGTCACAATAGAAAGTGAGAACAAGTTTAATAAAATAGATAAGAAATACAGGTTCCACAGAGACAGTGCTGCATGCTCCAGAGACTGAGCAGGGCCCACACCAAGTTTAACACAAAAGTAAGTTCAGTACAGGCATCAAGTCTAACACAAAAGTAAGAAAGACATACTTAAAGTTCAGTACCAAGTGCAGGCTGGCTCAAGAGAATGAACAGCTGCTTGCTGAATGTAAGTTAGATACAGAGTAAAATATGCACACCTCAGCTGCAAAGTGAGGGTTGCCTTTAGAAAGTGAGCAACAGCCCTGTCTTTGGGATTTGGCTTTTATAGTTTTTCTCTCGAGTGAATATTCAGTTAAGGGGTGGTTCCCCGTTATATGTACCAGAATATTCTGTGCTCTCTATTGCACGTGTCCTGCCACTGGATTGTATAAGCCAGCCCTCTGTTGTCTCATTTTTCCCCTGTGGGTGCTAAAAGTAGGTCTAACTGGCAACGGTATCTTTCCTCCACGGGAGAGCTCAGAGGAGGGGCCTGAGACTTCAGGAGGTGGCTGGAAACCCAGATGCATGTCCTGAAACCCGAGCCCAGGGAAACTGAGCACGTCCTGTATCACTACCACTGATAATTATCTGCCATTATTGGATGACACTGCTGTAACCTATAGTAATCCCTATTGTAATCTATAGATGCTTCAATATCTATATCTATAATATCTAATAGTGTATTTATAGGTGTTTCTATATGTATACCTGCAGATGCTTATATATCTATCAATGTTTCTATATGATGTATAATTTATGTGACTAAAAGCCACCTTCCACAGGAGAAAAACAGATCAGATTGGGGGGAAATGTGATAAAGATAATGTACCTTCAAAGTGTTCACTGATACTGATATCTTTCCTGACAAGCCTCTCCTGAGGTGAACGAGTTGGAGAGAGACAGAATCCTGTAAGAAGTGTATACCTGGAAGAAATAGTAAAATCAAGAGCAAGAGAAAACTGTGAACAAGACATCCTGGCTGTGAAAGAGAATGCAGTTTGCGACGTGTCTAACCACTGCTGGTATCTTTCAGGAACTGGCATTTCATCTTTGGTTTTTGTATTTCCAAACAAACCTACAGTGTTTGCGACCTTGCAAAATCTCTTTGAGCATCAATGAGTTTTAAAGCCTTAAATCAAGATCCTGCTAGGATGAGATGATTCTTGCAAGAATGATAACCTGCAGATAAGGTGAAATGAAATTTAGTTGGATCTTGAATTGACTTGATCTAACTATAGCAATGAAAATGTCAATCAAAGGGCCTCTAGTCAAGGCTAAATACAAACTTGTGTTTGACTACTAAGACTGGATACCTTGGTTATTATTGCTTCTATTATATTTATACATTTTCAACTCTAAATGTAAAAATGAAAAACCATAAGCCTGGAGCAAACAACTATCAAGGGCCAAGTACATCGGTAATTTAATTTGAAGTAAGGAAAAGGAGGTTAGTTCTAAACCCAGAGCATTTGTACCTTGTAAATCAATTCTGGGTAGTAAGGGCTCCAGTGACTCCTTTCTGGTTTTTTTGGTGTTTTATTTTCTTGCGGAGCTGAAGATGGAAATACGGCAGTTCTGGGTAACTTTGTTTAGTCACTGAGGAGAAACAGCAAACACTTTCTTCATGTAGTCATATTTTAAAACTGAAACATTATTTCTGGCCATTAGATTCTGATATATTCTAAGCTGATAAAAGTATCAAGAAAATACATTATACCTATTATGTTCAACCAACAGATGTAGCTTTGGCCTTTTCTGTGTAAGGAATAGGGAATTTTACCATAACAATACTACAATGGTATGAAGTATTTTTGATATGGGTCATGGCCTGAACAAGAAATCTTACATTATAAACAGGGCTTTCTAAATAAAATAAAATTTGGGACCATGCTAATTTTGATTAACTAATCATTATTTTCTAAACTGAAAATGTCAGGTTCTACATTAAGCCAAATATTTATCAATTGTTTTCCATTATTCATTCTTTCCTTCCTTTTGGTAATAGAATCTCCTGAATTTTAAGGAGGTATGTGAGTGCCTGTCATGTTTCCGGGTCTCCCTTGCAGTTAACTGTCACCATATGACTGAGTTCCAGGCATTGAGATGTAAATGAGAGTGGTGTCTGCATGCAACCACTTTATGTTATTTAAAAAGAAAAGGGTTTGCTTTCACTTCCTTTATCTTCTCCTTCCTGAAGGATAAGACAGAGAAGTGGTGCTGCCCAACCAACTTCAGCCACACATACAAAAGAATATTGAGAATACCGCAGTGAATGGTATTTCTGGAACATCCCTGGAATACCCCAAGAAGCGGAGTCATTTACCTGCCTATCTCATGAGTGTTAAGTGACAGAGAAATCTTGAGCTGTTTTTTTGAGTTGAACGTAATATAAAATGAACCATTTTAAAGTGTACACATAAAATAAAATGAACCATTTTAAAGTGTGCAATTCAGTAGCATTTATTACATTCACATTGTTGTGCAAGCTTCACCTCTGTAAAGTTCCAAAACATTTCATCCCCCCAAAAGAAAACCCCCATATCCCTGGCAACCACGAATTTTCCTTCTGCTTACCTGAAAACTGTTTACCTATTCTGCATATTTCATGGAAATGGGATCATAAAATATGATTTTATGATATTTTTTGTGTCTGGCTTCTTTCACTAAATATAGTGATTTGGGGATTCATCCACATTATGGTACGTATCAGTACTTTGCTCCTTTTTAAGCCTTCAAAAAATTGTGCGTGCATGTACACACACTGC
>NW_007734287.1:17344-18811 GCF_000696425.1 Galeopterus variegatus | reverse complement strand
TATCAGTACTTTGCTCCTTTTTAAGCCTTCAAAAAATTGTGCGTGCATGTACACACACTGCATTTTATTTATCCATTCATCTGTTGATAGACACTTGAGTTGTTTCCGACTTTTGGCTATTATTAATAGTGTACAACATTCTTGTACAAGAACCTGTTTTGAATTCTTTGGAGTATATACCTAAGAGTAGAATTTCTAGGTCATATGATAATTTTATGCTTAACTTTTTTGGGAACTGATAAACAGTTTTCCACAATGTTCTAGCTTAGCCTGTACCCTGATCATTACACTTATTGCTGGATACTCTTATTGTGAACAAGGGGTTTGTTGTCTCTTGGTGGATACAGAGAGTAAAAGTTACTACAGAAACATGACCAATACCCTGAGTACAATAACTTAAAAACTAGTTTGTGCTGAAAGTTTTAAAATACAATAAAATGGTTAAAAGAAAGTGCTAACAATGATCTTCATGGTTTCTTTATTCGCTGTGAAAGCCAAGGATGAGAAATCAGTATGTATCTTCTCTAAAGTAGCATTCTTTCATTCACTTTGTCATTCACAGAATATCCATTGAGTGCAAAGGACGATAATGAATGCAGAATAAATGCAGAGATAGTAAGAAATGGTTTTTAACTGTCAGAAACTTGTAACACAATAGCAATACAAATACATATTACATTTTTCTTTGATATTTACCCCAAAGTAATTGTAACAAAGTTTATAACAATTGCTTNATTACATTTTTCTTTGATATTTACCCCAAAGTAATTGTAACAAAGTTTATAACAATTGCTTCATAAGAAGATGAAGAAACAACTTCCTTTTGAGGAGATCAAGGATGATAATTTGAGTGTATTTTGTTTTTTGTTCTAAGCATTTTAAATTTATGATTTCTATTACATTTGCAAGTGGAGATATCAATTAGGCAGGTGGATTATTCCAGTATGAGTCTGGAGCCACGTGGAGAAGTTTGAACTGGAGTCAGGGCTGGAATTATAAATTTGGAGTCATCACATAAAGATGCTATTTAAAGGCACAAAGTTGTATGAGATCACCTAGGATGAGGTAGTGTATGGAAAAGGAAACCTATGATTGAGCCCTGTGGCATTCAGATCTTTATTTATTGGGAAGGAGAAGTCAGAAATGAATGAAATTCAGGAGTCACTGGGCAAGATGGAATCTAGGAGAATATGATCTCTTGGAAGCTAAGAAAGCAAAGAGTTTTAATGAGAAAACAGTGCTTAAAAGTGTTGAATGCCACTGGGATGTTATAATAGTATAAGAACCAACATACGGCTTAGGATTTGTAAACATGAATGTCACTGATGATCTTGAAAAAAGTGGTTTTGATGGCAGGGTAGTCATTGAAACCAAATTGAACCGGGTTGAAGATAGAAAGAAGGAAAGAAAGTGAAGACAACTATTATTAATTACTCTTTCAAAAAGTTTTTCTGTAGAGGTGGAGAG
>NW_007734287.1:14754-15563 GCF_000696425.1 Galeopterus variegatus | reverse complement strand
ACTCTCTCAAGTCTGTGGATTGCCCTGTTTCATTATCCTCTATTCTTTTTTATCCAGCTATATACTCACTTTTCCACATGCATATCATTCTCACTGTACCACCAATTTACCAACTTAAAAATGTGCTCTTTTCTCAACTCTGTCCTAGAAACTTTTTGCTCTTAATTCTTTGGTGCCACCCATACCCTAAAAGATAATTACATACTTCACATTTATAATTGCAGTAGATATGCCGGATTGAATCTGCATTTATTCCAGTCTTTTTCTACTGTACCACCTGGACTGCAGAGACTGGATATTCAAAAACTTTGTCTTCACAGTTCCTTGGGGCTAGGCTTTTGGATGTAAATTAGCTTCTGCAAGTTAGCAGTACTTGCATTGCATGGGACTTGGAAAGTTGTGGTAGTGCCTGAAAAATAGATTGTACTGAAAAGAAAGGTGTAGGTGAGGTGGTGAAGACAACTGTTATTGATTACTCATATCTCTGTTTTCTCGTGTGTTTTCTGCTCTCTTGCACAGAAGTGAAGACAGTCAGGTCTTCTGTAGTTGTGTGATCGTTCACAAATGTTAAGGGATCATTATGGCATCTCCAACAATGGCTTTCTAATCTCTTTATTGAACCTGTGGTGATGATGTTTGGGAAGTCATTCCTGGAAATAGACTAGAGCCCATTCTATTTAATTTTGTAAGCTCTTAAAACTGCTTATAATTGCCAGAGTTTTGTTGTTGTTTTCTTAGATTTCGTGTGGTTTTTTTTTCTTTCCACAACAGATTCTTGACTGATTCAGATAAATGAGACTTCAGAAACT
>NW_007734287.1:0-13675 GCF_000696425.1 Galeopterus variegatus | reverse complement strand
ACTGTGTTCTGATTATTAGTTTAAATATCAGACTTATCAGATGCTGAGTTCCCAGCAAGTGGGAAGGGAGTCTCATCCATCTGTGCTTTATATGCTAGGTATTAGATCTGAAAATTCTACCTAATTTTTGTTGCTTTAATACAACTATTTCATACCATAGATCCTCTTGTAAGTTTTGCCATTGAATCTAGCCACAATAACATTATCACTTTTATAGTAACTAAAAAAATTATGTGCTAGGACATTTCAAAGTTGTGCAGTGGGACATTATTAGATCTCAAATTTTATTGTTTCTAAACTAACTCCCAGAATGCTGCTTTGTATACAGTTCCTTAGAATCTAGCTCATTATTTCACATAAATAGTAGTATTACTAGCTAATAATAGCTAGTTTCGATGGAGCACTGTTTTAAATGTTATGCATCTATTAACTTATTTAATCCTGGCAATAATCCCAGAATTTATTGATGGCCCAATTTGTACTCTCTTGAAGCACAGTAGCCATTTTATGTAACAATCTATTTCTTAATTAATAATTGAGCACTTACAATGTGCCAGATAGGCATAGTACAAGACAATATAATACAGACTAGAATGAGTCTCTGCCCTTATGAAGCTTAATTCTAAATGGGGAGAAAAATGTGGACATTTAAGCAAAATAATACCAGGTTTGATAAATTCTATGATAAAAATATATAATGAGTTATGTTTCAGACATCCAAACTTGTGAAAGATAGGACAGATGAGATTCAGATTATTGGCAGAGAATCTGGCCTTTGGTAGAAGAAAAGACACTTCCTTTATTGTAACAATAGTGAAGAAATAAAAAAAAGACATAATCATAGGTATTTTTGCAGTTTTGATTGCAGAAAAGTAGAGGATTTTATACTAATGACTGACATTTCCAATGCAAAATTAAAGGTCAATGAATATATAGAGTAGTGTGTGAGATCAGGGGAAAAAATAAAAAAAAGCTCTCTCTTCAGTCTTTGCCAAATGTCTATGTGCTTTCTCCTGTTAAAAGTGCCTCAGTCACATTCTGTTTATCAGAATCTCATATCTAAATTATCATGCTATTTAATTCTGAACACATTTTTGGCAAACAATAAAGAAATAATTCCATAAGAGCTGTTCCTAATATTCTTGTTATTCAGATTTAACAACCATTAAAATGGTTGGCATTGTGCTATGGAGAGAGATGGGTGGTCTTTGATGAATGTTTATACCTCTACAAATAACTCAATTGTGACTGTCCAAAACTGAAAGCTTTTTCAAGTCTTTGTACATTTATACAAAAGCACAGCCTTTGTTTGCTGTTGAGTTAATAGCTTTAGCAAACATGTAGCCAAGATGGTTTTTGAATGGAAGGTGACCCTTGAAGCTAAGTCACCTTGCTTAGCCATATTAGAAGGGAAATAACTAATTATGTGTGGGCACTAAAAAGCGACTCTTGTTATTTTGTGCACTAGAGATATCATTCACTAGGGACATAATACTCCTTGATTGGAGTTTTGATAAGGATAACCACTTCTCCTTTCTGGTTATCTCCAACACTTTTTTTTTTTTTTTTTTTTTTAACATATGCCCAGATACTTGCCTAACTCTGGTTACTGATACATAGTAAAAGATTAGCTCTCATAATAATTGCCATAAAATTAAAAAAAAAAAATAGTCCTAGTCTAAGAGCAATTAGAAAGCTAAGCAATGCACCATGAAAACGCAGAGAAGATAGTGACTTATTCCATGTACATTACATCATTTCTGCACCGTTCTAGTGCTGTTAAACTTGTTTTGTAACCTAGTTTACTAAAGTAGCAGTACCACTGTTATTTGCATTCCTGATAAAGATGAGAAATGATCCATAAAATAATGCACCATATTTTGGGGGGAGAGGTTAATTGCCTTATCCAAATTGGATTTTCTATAAACATAAAATGTGTAAGGTAAATTTTTAATTGCATTGCTCTCTAAAATTTTTCCCCTTCCACTCCTTTATTTAGAAAATGAATATTTTTAAATTAAAAGTTATATGCAGTAATCAGTTTAAATTAAGAACTATATACAGCAATTAGTTCTCATGACCAGTAATTAAGATTTCTATTTATATATATTTTTTCAGTTTATAAAGTGCTTTTATAACTCCACATTTTAAAGATGGGGAAAGTCAGGGAAGAAGATCATGGTCATCCAATTGAAAAGGGATTTAATACAGATTACTTAAACACTAGTGCTGTATTTGGTCAAAGAAGCACTGGCTTTCTCTTTTTATATTGTTTATAATTTAGGTAAAGTAATACATCTCATAAGATTCTGGGAAGTAAACTGATATTGAAAATTTTAGTATATGTTAGTTTACATATACAATTAAAAATGAAAATGAAGCTTTCACAAGGAAATGAGAAGATTTTTATTGCCAGTCAATTTATAGTAATGCATATTTGCTTTTAGGTAACAGGAAAGTAAATACAAGCAGTGGTAGCTCAACGTTACATTCAATCAGATTATAAAACAAGTCACTTCTTAGGACCATGTTAAATAGTCATAACGAAATTTTGGAGACATTGTCAGAATTTATTTTAAACATAATTTGTTTATTTCTTTTGACTGTTCTACTCTTGTTCTTATATGTTGTATTATATTCCTTTATGTGTAAACCTTACCCAATAGCTTTTCAGTTGCTTTGGATACACTACAATAGGTAAGCCAACCTAAATTCTCAATCAGCAGGCTTTCATCATGCTCTTTACTGTCCTGAATGGTGAAAAAGAATAAAGTTTAGATGTGCTGCAACTGGCCCAATTTCTATGGGAGAAAATATAAGAAGTTAGGACATCTAGAAAATGCACAATTTATCCTTATCCATTTGGTCACTCAACAAATATGTGCGAAATTTCTACTCCATGCTAGGGATTGTGCCAGGTACTTGGTATGTGATAATGAACCAGAGACAAAACTTTTGTTCTCATGAATCTCAGAGGAATATTCAGCCAATAAACACACATGCACACCTTCAAATAACGTCTTGCAGAGAGAAGGGCCTCTGTGAGATGAACTAATACAACACAGGTTATGTTCAAGTATTTAGTCTAGGGATGCAGTGTGGAATTTTATGAGCCACATGCCACCCACTGTGTGCTGCTAACCACCTTTAACTTTTGTGGCCACATTTGAGTTTCTCTTGTTTTGTAGCATGTGAGAAAAAATTTGGAAACACTCATAGCAACTCAAGCAATAAACAAATGCATAATATAGTAGAGATATTTTCACCAACTCTAGTCATAATTTAGATTTTCAGAATCAAGATCAATAAGATAAAATGAATATTTCAAGAGAAGCAAAAACTACTGATGGAGATTTCTCAAGAAATGAAGTCAATTAATCTTGGGTAAGGTTTCAAGTGGCTAAGTTATTACTCAATTTTTTTAAATTTAAGAAAATATTTTGTTCATTTATCTTTATTGTTATTTTTCCTTTATTTCCCCTCAGCTCCTTCTTCGAAAATGAATGTGATGAATAATGTTTTGTGTCACCTTGACTGGACCATGGAGTTTCACCAAACATTATTCTGAGTATATCTGTGAGGGTGTTTCCAAATGAACTTAACATTTGAATAGATAGACTGAGTAAAGCAAATTGCCCTCCCTAATGTGGGTAGGCCTCATTCAATCAATTGAAAATGTGAATAAAACAAAAAAGCTGAGTAAGAGGGAACTTTTCCTGCCTGATTGCTTGAGTTGGGACATTGGTCTTTCTAGCATTTGAACTCAGACTAAAACATCAGGTCTTTTTGGGTCTAAAGCCAGTCAGCTTTTGGACTGGAACTTACATCTTCTGCTTTCCTGGTTCTCAGACATTTAGACTCAGACTGGAACTGCTACCTGACCAGGTTCTTGGGTCTCAAAGTCATAGAAATGAACAATGGCACCCAGCCATAAAGCAAGCAATGCTTTATTAAAGAGAAGAGAGCTTATGCAATAAGGGAGGTAGCTATAGGTAAGCTAGCTTCCTGAAGGGAGCTGTTCAAGGTACTTTAAAAGGCAAGGGGTGAGTGCCACCATCATCATTCTATGCCTCTGGAGATGGTTCTTTCTGTTCTTTCTGGTTATGACACAGGCAATGCTCAGCTAGGGCTTTGGTCTTTGCACCTGCTCAGTAGGTCCAAGATGGTAGTGTTGCTCATTACCACCACCCTGTCATTGCAATGGTCACTTTGAAGATTTGTGCACATGCAAGAGTAAGGCTAGCTGCCTGGAGGAAGTTGGGAAGAGATTTTTTAAAAGGCAAGCAGTTGCTCAATTTATGTCAGCATCTTGCTTTGATTATTTCTGTTTTTTTTTTTTTGATAATGAAAATGAAATTTATTGCTTACTGTTGCTTTCTTTCTCTTTCTTTCTTTCTTTCTTTCTTTCTTTCTTTCTTTCTTTCTTTCTTTCTTTCTTTCTTTCTTTCTTTCTTTCTTTCTTTCTTTCTTTCTTTCTTTCTTTCTTTCTTTCTTTCTTTCTTTCTTTCTTTCTTTCTTTCTTTCTTTCTTTCTTTCTTTCTTTCTTTCTTTCTTTCTTTCTTTCTTTCTTTCTTTCTTTCTTTCTTTCTTTCTTTCTTTCTTTCTTTCTTTCTTTCTTTCTTTCTTTCTTTCTTTCTTTCTTTCTTTCTTTCTTTCTTTCTTTCTTTCTTTCTTTCTTTCTTTCTTTCTTTCTTTCTTTCTTTCTTTCTTTCTTTCTTTCTTTCTTTCTTTCTTTCTTTCTTTCTTTCTTTCTTTCTTTCTTTCTTTCTTTCTTTCTTTCTTTCTTTCTGTGTGATCAGTTCCTCCCAAATTATCATAGAGCAGACGCTTTCTCTATCACTCTGAAATGGACTTTGTGGAGAGAGATATCCTCCTCCTTTCTTTGTCTCTGCTGGTGACTCTCCTTGTGTCAGTGCACTCCAGCAGCTGGCAGACCATCTGTGTGGTGGTTGTGGCATCCCACTGCTTTTGCAGCAGCCACGGTTATTGTGGTGGCTGTGGTGGGCCACCCACATGGAGGTGATGTTTTTGGCATGCTCCTTGGTACTGGTGATATGCCTGGTTGTGGTGAGCATCTGGTTCCTGGCTTCAAGCCTTGGGTCCCTGGGTGGGCCCCAAGACACTGGTGTGGTGTGCCTGGTTGTGAGAGCGGGGTCTGGTCCCCAGCTTCAAGCCTCAGATTCCTGGGTGGGTCCCAAGGCACTGAAGGTGTGAGTGGGTATAGACAGAGGTCCTGTCCCCCCTCCATGCCTCATGTCCCCTGGCAGGCCCCAAGGCACTGGTGGTGTGCCTGGGCCAGAACTAATTTTTTGTCCTTTTCTTACTTTTAAAACAGGGAAACTTCCTGTGGGAACCAGTACTTGAGCTCTGTGGTTGAGCTAAATTGCTGCTTTGCTGCTGTTTCCATAAGGAAGGATTATTGTGCATTTCAGGGTTTAATAGTTGACCTTATAGGTACTCTGTCTCTCCAGAGACTCAGTGCACCTGGGTTGTGTAAAAACTGATCTGGGCCTGAGTTTTTTCATCAAACTGCACCCCATGCAATTCTGCATTCCCAACCAGTCTCCTCTGAGTGGTCCTACACTGATTGGGGGGTGGATTGGCTGTCCTTGCTGTGTACCAGTGTTCTCCCAGTGGGCCTGTCTCTCCCACCTCCCATGTTCCAGACACTTCCCATGGGACAGGCCCTGCACCAGTCCCTTGTGTTGACTCACCAGCCTCTGAATGGCTCCCCTTTTACAGCTGTTTTGGCTCCTCACTGCTGCATGGGTCCACAGGAACCCTATTAGTGGTCTTGCTGTCCTGGGGGCCACCAAGGTTTTCTTCTTCCCTGCCACCTCCAAGTAAGTCCACCTGAAGGGCACAGCTGTGGCTTCTGCAAGGCTCCTTCTCCATGCACTAAGCAGTTTCAGCATTAAAGCAGCCTCAGCCTGAAATTCTTAGAACAGTTTTTTGTTTCTCTCATCATGGTTTCTCCTGCCTTCATGAACTCCGAAGTCTCTCTTCCTCTTCCCCTGTGCTCCAGCATCCCCAGCTTGGCTGATGTTACTTTTTTATAGTTATAAATTGGTTGATCTGTGGGAGAGAGTGGCACTGGAGACTGTCTATTCTGCCATCTTGACCAGAACTCTATTGCTTACAGTTTCTGAGGCTGGGAAATCCAAAGTCCATCTGGTGGTGGCAACAGTGACCCAGGGGGTCTCACATTGCAAGATGGTAGAAGCAGAGAGAGCAGAGGGAGCAGAAAGAAAGCAGAGACTATTTCTGGTATTTTTAAGGTGGTCACAAGGGATGTCAGTTCCAGCAGTGCCTTGCACATAACTCCCGAATGGTTAATCTATAACTTACTCTTTATAATTACAGGAAAATAGAGAGTGGGTACATAATGACAAGTTTTTTTAAAAAAAATTATTTATTATTAGCGTATTCATTTTTATGGATCATGATATTTCTTTATGCCCTTTACCCGACCTATCACTTGAGGGAGGGGAGGAGGGAAGGAAGGAAGAAGGAAGGAATGAAGTAAAGAAGGAAAGAAAAGACCATAATGATAAGTTTTAAACAAAGATAATAATTATATCTTAACAAGCCTTGGGGAAGGAGTTTTGCAACTCAGTAAATACCTATTTGCCTCTCATCTCAGTTTACTTTATCAGGACGTTTACACCCAACCAGTTTCTTTCAGTTACTTTTATCAGGACCATAGGGTAATCATGCATGCTGGGGGTCTCATGACTAAGGCGTGGAAAAGTACCACTTGTACCAAAATGTCTTCTGCAGGGAAAGTAGATTTGGTTTGATTCACAGGCCCAGCCCTATCTTGTCTCAGAACTATACATCAGCTCTCCTGAGTTTCTAGCTTGGCAACTGCAGATTTTGGCCCTTCTTACCCTCCATAATAACAGTGTGTACTAATTGCCAATAGATTTTGGTAGTAACAGTAACTCTAGAGCAACAAAATGTAAAGGATAAATTTTCTGAATTGGTTCTAGAATTTCTTGAATTGGCTCTCTAATTTGATTAGATTTAAAAATGGTAATGACTATTTCTAGTAGTAAAGAGAGCACTGATATTTCTTGGCATGATCTGGCAATAGAGACCTGCAAAATATCACCACTGGACATTCTTAATCAAACATTTATAAGAAGCAAGGGTCTGGGAGATTATCTCTATAATACCTTCAAACATTTTTGTCAACCTAATGAATAAAATTGATTGGCCGTCCTAATGTTGTTGGACAAAATAAGGAAAGAAAAAGATAGTCTTTGGGATTAGAATCTGCAGCCCAAGTGTGACATACATGACTTGAAAGCTTCTGTGTGCCCTGAAGCTTATCTCCTTACAACCACAGGACTGAAATTGCTGCAAACAAAATTCAGAATTCCATCTTGTGACTGGCTGAATTACAGTGCAAATTGAACTCTCACCCTCACACGGTATCTACTGTTAAAGTGAAGGCATTGATTGGGAAGAAATGGGATGATGAAATTGGAATGAGGACTTGTGGAAAGACCCTGATAAAGGTGAGAATATTCAATCCTTAAATTTTGAAAAATCTATCTTGCCAGTGAAAGTAGCCTCTACACCCCCAGTGAAAGTGGCTTTCCAAGCTCTTTGAGAGGGATTGAACCTGCATTGCCTATAAAAACTGTAATGTTACCTTCAAGGCTGTTACCTTCAAGACGGTGCTGACTCGATTCAGGACCCACCTGACCCACCTGCCCCTTTGCATGCAGAACTATAACTAGATTCAAGTCCTAGCGGGATTCTCAAGGTGAGGTACTAAGTGCAACCCATGAGGAAGTGTGCTACATTCCATATGAACTATATGAGGTTTTCAACTTATACAGACAGAAATCTGGGGAATATGGATGGGGATGGATATTAGGGCTATGGGAACATGATGGGAGAAACACAAAGTTGGATCAGACTGAAATTAAACAGAGATTCTCTATTTAATGTTGCAGCTTGGGGAGTTAGAAAGGGCTCTTATAGTTTGTTTGGTCAATTGGCTGAAACATGGACAAAATGGTGGTCCCCAAGTGAGCAATTTATAAATGCTGAACTTATCTTTTTTTAGTGTAGAGGACGAGATTTAAAGGCTTAGGAAGATTGCATTGTTAGAGTGGCTTTGTCAGTTAAGATCTACTCACCCACCTTGAGAGGGTCCAGAAGACACACTTTTCGTAACTGTGAGAAATCAATTTGCAAGGGGAGCCCCAGCATCCTAGAAGAGCTCTGTGATTACTCTTCTATGTAGACCAGACCTTACAGTGACAACTGTGATGACTTAATTGAGAAAGCTAAGTGCAGTGGGCATACTTGAATCCTTTTGGTGGCAAGGGCAAACTCATGGCACTCAACTGCCAAAGACAAGGTGGGCATGGTTATCATAATGATTGTGAAAGTAGCAGACATAATAATCTGACACACAGAGGTCTATGGCATTGGCTAGTTGATTATGGTGTTCTTGAAAGAAATATACGTAGGGAGCCTACTAAATTCTTGATCTGTATCAATAGAAAAGTTATAGGCCAAGTCAATGAAAGTTTAACCTTAATGAGAAAAATGGAGCATCATAGCCCCTCAATCAATTTCAACACTTGAGCCTGTTTATAGACCCATAACCCCTTGACAAGGAGAGACTGCATCCCTTTTAGGAAGGATCCCAGTATGTACCAAAAATGTATACTCTTAATTTTTCTTTCAGCCTACTCCAAAAGAACATATGTCCTTGTACCAGGGTAACTTTACATTGGAGAAAAGGAAACAATTAGACCTTTTGTAAACTACTAGACACTGGCTCTGAACTGGCAGTAATTCCAGGAGACACAAAATATCACTGTGGTTCACCAGTCAGAGTAGAGGCTTGTAAAAGTCAGGTAATTGATGGAGTTTTAGCTTGGGACCATCTGACAGTGAGTTTAGTGGGTCCCTGCTATGGTCTGAATGTGTCCCTTAAACTTTATGTGTTGGAAACTTAATCCCCAAATTCATAGGTTGATTGGAGGTAGCGTCTTTGGGAGGTGATAAGGATTAGATAAGGTCATCAGGATGAAGGTCTTGTGATGAGACTGGTGGCTTTATGGTGTTTGTTTCTCACAATGTGATGCCTCTGGCAGTGTCATGATGCAGCTGGAAGGCCTTCACTAGATGCCAACACCATGCTTTTGGACTTCCCAACTCTAGAACCTTAAGCATAAAAAATCTATGTTCTTTATAAATTACTGAGTCCATGGTATATAGTTACAACAACAGAAAACCAACTAAGACAATCCCTGACCCTATCCTATGGTTATTTCCCAAGTTCTGAAATGCATTATTAGAGTAGATACACTCAGCAGCTTGCAGAATTCCCACACTGTTTTCCTAATCTGTAAAGTGAGGCCTATAATGGTGGAAAAGGACAAGTGGAAGACAATAGAACTATTTCTATCCAGAAAATTAGTAAATCAAAATAGTACTGCATTCCAGAAATGGTTGCAGAGATTAGTACAACCAACAAAGACTTGAAAGATGCAGGCGTGGTGACTCCCATCACATCCCCATTCAACTAATCTATTAGGACTGTTTAGAAGACAGAAAGATCTTGGACAATGATTGTGGAGTATACTAACATTTATAAAGCAAATGTATTTCACAGGGCCTAGCTTTCAAGGCCCTGTAGTTTCAGGTATAGCCTAACTTTTTAAAATTACACATAGAAATGTTAAGCTTGCGAAAGGCAGGAAACTTTCCCTGAACTAAAATCTCTGTTGTAGATAAAGAATTGTAACACAGCAAAATTGCTGGCTATAAGGGCAGATGTCCTTGGTGAAACTAAACCTAATGATTGTTGCCATGACAATTATCTTACTGTTCTTTTATAACCACCTATGTTCCTTTTCTGTAACTTTCTGGCCAGGAGAATAAAAACTGAGAGAAGACCCTAGTTTGGTGTTATTTTTCAGAGGAATGCTTCTCTCTTGAGAGTTCCTGGAGAATTAACCCCTTTGAGGCCTCTCACTGCTCAGAAGAAATGGGCTTTGAGTATTCCTTTGCATCTCCATCACCCTGGGGGAGAGGTGACAATGATAATGAATTATTATAAGCTTAAATAGGTGGTGTCTCCAATTGCAGCTGCTATACCAGATATGGTTTCATAGCTTGAGCAAATTAACACATTCTCTGGTACCTGATAGGCAGCTAATGATTTGACAAATTTCTTTTTCTCCATACTTATCCATAAGGCCCATCAGAAGCCATTGGCTTTCAGCTGACAAGGCCAGCAATACACCTTCACTGTACTACCTTAGGGTTATATCAACTCTTCAGCCCTATGTCATAATTTAGTTTGCAGAAATCGTGATCTTCTTTCCTTTCCACATGATATAACACTGGCTCATTACACTGATGGCAATATGCTGATTGGACTTAGTGAGCAAAGAGTAGCAACTTCTCTGACTTATTAATAAGATATTTGTGACAAGGTAGGAAATAAATCCAACAAAAATTCTGTATGCATGCCAAGTCAACAAGAGGTAGACTTGTGATGGTTAATTTTATGTGTCAACTTGACTGGGCAACAGGGTGCCAAGACATTTGGCCAAATATTATTCTGGGTGTGTCCATGAGGGTGTTTCCAGATCAGATTATCATGTGAATAAGTAGACTGAGTAAAATAGAATGCACCTCCCAATTGGTGGACCTCAACCAGTCAATTGACGACCTGAATGAAACAAAAAGGTTGAGTAAGAGGGAATTTCTTCTGCTTGACTGCTTGCACTGGGACATTGGTCCTTTCTGGCCTTTGGATTCAGGCTGAAGCACCAGTTGGGGGATTGAGCCTGTCAGCCTTCACACTTGAATTCATACCATCTGCTTTTCTGGTTCTCAGGCCTTTGGACTTGGACTGGACCTATACATTGGCTCTCCTGGGTCTTTAAATCTTGGGACTTCTCATCTCAGCCTCTATAGTTGCATGAGCTAATTTCTTATAATCAATCATTCAGTCAGTCAACCAATGAATCGATTCCCTAATGATTCTCCTTCTCTAATACAATGAGAGTTTTTTTTTTTTTTTTTTCTTGGTGGCTGGCCAATTCAGGGATCTGAACCCTGTGGCCTTGGCAATACAAGGCTGTGCTCTAACCAACTGAGCTAACTGGCCAGCCCTACGATGAATGTTTTTAAACAATACTGGACATTTTATAGAATATAGATTAAGTATCCCTTATCTCAAATGCTTGGGACAAGATGTGTTTTGGATTTTGAATTTTCTCATTTTTTGGAATATTTGCACATACTTGATGAGATATCTTGGGGATGAAACCCAAGTCTAGACATGAAATTCATTTATGTTTCATATACACCTTATAAAGTGTATCACAGCTGAAGGGGGCTGGGAGGATTTTTATCTCTTGGGGATGCTGAATAAACTGTGTTGTGCATCTACGTTTTGACTGTGACTCATTACATAAGGTCAAGTGTGAAAATTTTCACTTGTGATGTCATGTAGGCACTCAGAAAATGCCAAGTTTTGGAGTATTTCAGATTTCGGATTTTTGGATTAGGGATGTTCAATTTGTAATAAGTTCTGAAAATGAAATGGCTTTCTTTGTTTTATTAAGATGTTGTTGGCTTCTTCTGTTGTTAAGATTTTTCCTACTTTGTCACAAACTAACAAAAATTGATACATATTTTTTCATGTTCAGTAATTCATAATATAATTTATTTTAAAAAGCTAAATAAATCCAATCATTAAAGTTGAAATTGTGATTAAATACTAATCAGTGTAATGTATTCACTTAGCCAACGACTTAGTTAAAGGCTGCTATAAGAAGGTACCATAGGCTATGTGGCTTATAAACAACAGAACTTTGCTTCTCTTTGTTCTACATGGTCAAGTTCTGGGGAAGGCTCTTTTTCAGGTTGCAGACTGTTGTAATCTGGGCAAGAGAACTCTCTTGGTCTCTTTTTCTAAGAACACTAATCCCATTTATAAAGTCTGTACACTCATGACCTAATTACCTACCAAAGGCCCCACCTTCTAACACAATCATATTGAGGGTCAGGATATCAGTGTATGAATTTGGGGAGGACACAAACATTCAGTTCATGGTGGCCAGCATTCATTGTAAATTTAATATTAGTTTTACGCTATATGTAACAGAAGTAATAGTAGTGTGGTGTAAATAGACATGAATATAGACAACTCACTGTGCACCCAAACTAGACTCAAAGGGTCAAGATATCCAACAGTACCAAGTTGAGAGAATGTCATGTGCAAAAAAATGGAGGTATGAGAGAACTGGATATTATAACTGGAAAGCTTGAGAAGTCTGAGTGCTCAGGATGGCAAAGAAGGAAAGAAGAGCCTTTGGATTCCATATGGTAATACAACGCTGCAAAACTCATTTGATCATGGAAGTATGTTAAAAATTATAACATATTGAAGATAAACCAACATATGGGATAATATACATGTTTGGATTACAGTAGACAACAAAAAAATCGTCTTTGGGACTAACTGCTTGCTCTGAAAAATAATAATTGAATCATATGCTTTATATACAATGAAACTTAAATATCAAAATATTTTCTGAAATATTAGGATATATGATATAAGCAGCTATAGTCAAATAAAAAATCCGATATATGACAATTAATGGAACATTGCTGCCTCTGCCATCAATCACACACAGATTGAATATACACATTCATGCATAAAATGATTTACCATACAATTTCCTAGGGTTCTCTATTCTGGAAAGCCATTTCCTAAAATCAATTGTAGCATGATAACAGTAGTTGTCTAACATATATAATTTCCTAAATATCAGAAGAAAAACATATTTTTAATATCAATCTTTATTATGAAACACATATTAACACTTCACAAAATATCCCACCAAGAATCTGGAAAATGGTACTTTAGGCAATGGGAGAGTTTAATCAGGGCAGTAATATTATTAAACTATTATTTTAAAGAATTAAATGTAGTGATCATGTTTAGAGAAAATAAGTAGATGAGTCTTAAGCCTAGGGAAATTAATTAGAAAACAGATGGGAAAATTCAAATAAAGCATGATGGGAACCAGGATTTTTTAACTGTAGCAGTGGAAACAGGCAAGAAAATTGAACAAAGAGATACTAACAAGTGAGAATGAATCTGATTTAATACCCAATTAGATCTCGGAGTAAAAGAAAGGAACCAGGAAAAATTACTCCTGTGTTTATGTTTTGGAAGATTAACTGTGCTGTGTTGCCATGTTTCTTTGTTGAAAAAGTGGTTTTGTGTTGTTGGCAAGGATGGTGAACGGGGAAAGGGAAACATAACTAATTAATGTATGAACACTTAGAGTCAGGGAAGCCTGTGGGATGTCTGGCAAATAGGAAACGTTCAGTAAGTGTTCATTAAACATATAAATATTTTGTCTAATGCCCAGAGAAAGAATCGAGGTAGATCTACAGATTTTGGAATTACAGATACTCAAATGTCAGGTAAAGTCCTGGGAACAGGGGGATGACGAAGTGGAGAGTAACTTACACTTTGTACTTAATACTCAGGATGCATTTTGTGCTTGACAATTTAGAATTAAGACCTTGAACAGAATAGTTTTGGTGAAGTAATGAAGTCAGATTGCAGTTGGATGAGAAATAAATGAATAGAAAGGAGGAAGCAGTGATAAGAATG
>NW_007734286.1:86612-95694 GCF_000696425.1 Galeopterus variegatus | reverse complement strand
CTATTTCTCAGTCTCTATTGTGATCCATTCAGGCACTTAGTCATGTATTGGTATAGTTTTACCTATTACAGCTTTATAATATGTTTTTGTATCTGTAAAGCTACTCCTCTGTCACCACTCATCTCTTTCTGAATTTTTTCTATTCTTTTCTTTTTATTTTTACATATTTATTTTAAAATAATAACAGCTAACATGTATTTGATGCTTACTATGTGCCAAGCACTAGATTTGGCTCTTTAAATGTACCAGCTGGACTAATTATGATAATAATTCTGTTAGGTAGAGAAACTAAGGCACAGAGAGGTTATGGAACTTGCCCAAGATCACACAGCCAGTGATTCGTGCAACTAGAATATAAACCAAAAGTCTGTGCTTTCAACCGCTTTCCAATACTCTGTTGTTTCTCAACTTTTTGAGTTTGATGTTTAATTCATATGACTTTCATAATTTGTCAACTATTAATGTAAACAATTGAACCTTTGGATTTTCCTCTGATTACTGCTTTAGCTGTATCTCATAAGTTTTGAATACTATTGCTTATTGAGGTGTTCTCTTTGCTGTTAGAAATTTGTACTGTTATGCTAAATTTATAGATTAACACAGGGAGAATTAACATTTTTATGATGTTGAGGTTTCCCATCCAAGAACCTGATATATCTTTCCATTTGTTTAAGATTTTTTTCATATAAAACATACACATTTTTATTGTGATTATTCATAAGTATTTTATCTTGTTTATATGGTTATTTTAATGGATATTTTTTCTTGCACTATGACTTATAGCCAGTTATTGTTGGAATATATGAAAGCCATAGATATCTATATGTGATACTGAACCTTGTCTTTTTAACTAAGTTCTATTATTATTTCTTATAGTTTTCAGTTTATTTTCTTGGGTTTCCCATATGAAAAATTAATATAAACAAGATTGATTTTTTACCTGTCTTTTTCTTGCTCATACTTAACTTTTTACATTTACTACTAAGTAAGTAACAGAGATGATAAAAGACATCCTTGTCTTCCTCTGGACTTTTAATGAGACTTGAAAATTGGATATCGAAATACTGTCCACATTGAGGGCTTACAGAACAAAAGACGTTAGAAATGTAAAAAACTAAAATATTTAGGTAATTGTAAATTTATATTCTTTAACATTTGCTTTATGGGGTGCTTTTTTACTGACATTTCCTTTAGGGTCAGATGTGGTAGCATAAACAGCTCTACCTTTAGAAAGTGTTCCCCAATATCCGGCTTAAATGCTTCCTCGTTTAATAAGGTAAACATCTTTAATCTCCTGTTATAAAAGTACCATGTGTCACTTAAAGGAAATTTGGAATCTTGAGAGCAACAGAAAAGATAAAATACTTTAAGTAAATTAATTGCCTGGGTCTTGGTGAGCGACCCACACTGTGTGCCTTCCCACCTCCACTCACATCCACAGCAGCGACGATGCCTACCTGGGTCCCCAGAGCTGTTGCTGTTCCTCTCGCTCTCCCCGTCTTCCTGGCCATCTGCATTCTGCTGCGTGTGCTGTAGGCTGAGCTTGTGGCAGACCTCAAAGGCCTGCCCCACTGTCCGGACAATTCGCATAGCTTGGCTCTGGGAAGGAGAATGGAAATGAGTGAGGGTTGTGAAGATGCTGCAAAGACACAAGACGGGTCAGGGGCGGGCAAGGATGTGCAAGGGACATGCGGACAGAAACCCACGACAAGCAAAGGAAAGAGCTGGAAAAACCTAAGGTTGTTCAGATGTGCACATACTCACAAAGAAGAGTGTGAAGACATTTTCCCTTCCTGAAATACTCCAGAAAATAGAAACTGTCACCACAGTTCTGAAACCATCAGTCAACTGAAAGGGCAGATAGCAAATAAACCAATTCTGGACTTAGCCCCAATTCCTCCCTCCCAAGGATAACAAAAATAGTCGATAGGCTTCAGGACTTTTTGCCAACCACTATTGAATGTTCCATGGGTCCAATCGAACTAAGAACTCAGCCATCTTTTTTTTTTTTTTCCTTTTTTTTTTTGGCTGCTGCAAACATTGGATTTCCCTGAAGCTCCCAGAGATCAAGGGCTACGTTGACATGGGGCTTGGAAGCCATGGCCTAGATGGCAGAACCAACCAATACTCAGCGTCCAAGTCCCCTGGAACACCACTGGCAGCCAACTTAATTTAAGATGAGCCTTTTCCAGCCTAATTCTAAAGACATCACTCACTTGGGTCTGTTCTGTGGCTACTTCCTTTCTTCTGTTTTGCTATTTAACCTCTTTCTTTAAGAGCCCAACAAGAGAGTCTGACCCTAACTCCCAGCATTCCGATACTTTACTAGGAGAGAAGGGGAGAGGACAAAGAAGCCTGTTCCTGGACAGAGTCATAAGCAGCCCCAACAGGCTTGAAGAGGAACCACATGCAAAGTTTTCAGGGCACGGTCTCAAAGGTGGATAATTGAGTGTAATTTGATAGTCAGTCAGCTTTCCCCTTCTCCCAAGGACTAAAAATGAGTGAAATGTGAAATACGGAATTTCAGAGTTCAGACTGGAAAAGCTCAACACAGTTTCTCTTACCCTAGTCGTCCTCAAACATCACATCACCACAGACTGTAATTTACTTAATTTGTCACTGCCACCCTGTACCCAAGCCTAACATTAACTGTGTTTTGGATAATCTGACTTAAGGTCAGCTGTGACCACCTGGTGACATCCTACAGTCCACTGATCACATACAAAACCCCCAAGATAAAGTCAGCGTCAAGCAGAACTTCTCATTAGCATGAGATAGCTGGTATTACACTACAAAACTGATGCCCAGTGTTTTGATAAGCCTTCAAGGCCTTGTGGAGAGTAAATGTATGCTTCATTTATGCTTCTCATAATATTGAAATCAGCTCACATTACATTACTATCTCCCTGAACCCCTAGGGACCTTAGAACCGCATGTTTTGAACTAGTGCTCTTGCCCATTCTCTGTGAGATGTAACTTCCAAAATTGCTGCCCTTGCTATTCCTTAAGCCTGGTGTCACTTCTGTGTTCCTTCTTTTTATTTCAGGCCAGAGCATCCACGTTAATATGAAAAGGCATCTTGGCCAATCATTATCCACATGTCTGTTTCAGATCTCAGTCTCCTTTTGCTCCTCCTGACATTCTCAACTCAAGCCACCTCCTAGAAGTGACTGCCGTATAGCTCAAATCACTCAGCCCATTATGCCAACCCCAGAGAGATGTTCTTAACTGATCTCTCACCTAGATCATCCTGACATGTCTGGGTGATAAGAACCTTAAGTTAAGTGAAGCAGGAGGAGATGGGTAACTTCCTTAGTCAGAACCTCTGTCCTCTATGTTCACCCTTAACTTCCTCCTGTGTCCAAAGGGCAGGCCTAGGCCCTTTTTCACAATACAGGCTTGCAGTAGCTAAGAGACAACTGTTCTTTCTGCACAGGAAGCTGAGAAGCAGTAGGCATCGGTCCTAAGCAAGAAGCCCCTACCCTTCCCATTCCCAAAACATATAAAAAGATGCAATTTAGAGGGCACAGTACTAAGGCCAAGCACACCCCTGCCTTCCACATCCCGTTTGGCAAAGCCAGGAAGCTCAACTCTCCGTGAAAAAGGAGAAGAAAAGGCTGCTCTGCCCAAAAGTGTTATTCCCATGGGCTCCTCAATTTTTTTTTTGTCTTTTTTTGTGACCGGCCACACCGTGCTCAGCCAGTGAGCGCACCGGCCATCCCTATATAGGATCCAAACCCGCGGGCGGGAGTGCTTCTGCGCTCCCAGCGCCGCACTCTCCCGCACTCTCCCGAGTGCGCCATGGGGTCGGCCCAATTTTTTGGTTTGTTTCTATTCTCTTTACTAGAATGAGAGAGAGAGAGAGATGCCTTTGGTTAATCATTTACAGCAAAGCTCAGTACTAGTTTACCAAACCTTAGGTTAGGCTTTATTCTGCCTACCAAGTATACCCAGTGTCAATTATACAGAACCCTTCCTCCTCCCATCCTCTCTGACATTTGCAAATTTCTCTCTCCTAGGCATCTATAAAAGAGGCAGAAAACATAAACGTTTTAGGTTCTAGAATTAAAATATGGTAAGTCTAGATTATGTGTCGAGATTAGGCGTTTAATTTCATTACTTTCTTATCTTACATAAATTAACCCAGATATCTTATACAGAATAAGAATCTGTCTGCAAAGACTGAGTTAGTCTTTTCTCATATGTGTCATTCCTACAGTACAGACTCAGCTTCCGCCTTTAAAATATACACGTTACATAGGAAACTCCAAACTCACTATTGTGTCTGTTCCTATGAAATCTCAGTTTTCCTAAGGAGGACATGTTACAAATCCCACCATATCTGTAAATAACAGACACATCCCCTAACCAGCTTTTAAAATGATATTAAAAATTTAAAGGTCATCAAACAAGTGTTCCTGATCTATGGGATTAGACAGGGGTAGGGATCAGATTTTTAAACTTTATCTTCAAAAGCAAGAACTCAGATTTAAATAAGAGGACAGAGCTGGTGGGACATGACTTTACAGAGGACCTGCATTTCTTGAGTGTCACAAAAGATGACAATGAATGATGGGTGACACTCAGAATTGAGCATTTTAGGAACCTAGGCTGTGGCTCAAATCTCTATTCTGCCACCTTTACCGAGGACAGACATGTGGAACATACCTCAGGTTCAAGCAACTGTTTGTAAACTCAAAATGATTGCAAGGAAGTAGGCTGGTTTTCATGCTTACTATTTATACTGTTTCGTTCTTACATTTTAGTACATTTACTAGGATCAGCAATTGACCCAACCTCTATCTGATTCCCCTAAAAGTAGAAAATGCAGACTTTAGGTTTACTGGTCCTGCCTTTTCTGTGTTGAAAGGGGCATCCCGCCTCTCTCCAGCCTCCCGTTTCCTTACTGTCCTCCCTTTACCACAGTTGTTCTATATTTCTGTAAATTCACTGAAAAAGTGAATTAGTGATGTCTCTATAGCATCTCCTCTGCCACAAAGAGGAATAAATATATGGATAACATATATGACAGCACCTCCCACAGTGCTTGGGATATATGCTCAAGAAATGTTGTATTCAGAATGTAGAACTCACCGTACCACAGGCAATTAAAACAGAAAATAAGTAGTAGTTCAGGAAAGGCTGGAATTATTTCATCAATAACAGAAATAAAGATACTGAGGGAATCACCTCTTGCATACATAGCATCGAAAGGACTTTGCTACCATTCCCTCCCCTCTGCCCCCACCACCCCACCTCTCCATCCTCTAGCATCAGAGGAAAAGCCCTGGGCCAAATGGATCTTTGGTCTGAGCTAGTATGATGGTTTCAATGTATAAGAAAGTTGTCAAATAAGAGTTCTAGATTTGCACACTCAGTACTAATCATTTCATTTCAATTTATGCTTTACTCCTCTTTAATGTAAACATTATGTTTCCATTCATAGTAAAAGGACAGAGTAGCATGTTTCACGAGCCCTCTGCACCTGAACACATAATCAAGCTACCCTACCTGCTTTACAGAAGGACTCCAAACACATGAAAGAACCGCCCTTCTTGTCTACCACACCAGGAGTTAGAAGGAGCTGGATGGCTCTGAATTCTACTCATAAATGGCCATGTGAGTTGAAATGCCCCTTGACCTTTTTGGGTTCTCCTTCCTTCACCGGTGAAAAGTCTACTTTTATAGGACTCTATACAAGAACCCCGTTAGGGGGACAATTACTTGAAGGTGGCTAGTAGGGGCAACCTGAACCTGCCAGGACTGTCCCTCCCCCCATCGGCTTTCTGCACAGCCATGTGGGCTCCTGCCCCTGCTAGATCTACCCCACTTGGTCACCCCATCTTCCAGCCTTCTAGGCAAGAAAACTAGTTTTGCTTGGTACCCTAAAATGTAGGAATCATACGTGCTGGGGCTTAAGAAGCTCTGTCTGAACTGTGGTAAAGAGAACTTAAAAAGAAAAAAAACCTTGCAGGAGGTTTTATGAATACTTCTTCTTTGGGTTTCCTAGGTCCCCTTGAAGCAGTTGCTTCAATCTCATGACCACAAACAGGCCTTTGGAAATCAAAGTGGAGGTTTAAAGACTGAAGGCAGCAAGGCAGAAACCAGAACAAACAAGTGAAACATTGGGAAGGAAGCCTTTTTGAGTTCCAAGATTTGGCCATTCTCTGGAATTTACTAGATTTTTTTTTTTAAAGCATCATTATACTGAATGATTTCTGTATAAATCCAGTTTAGTTTTACATAAGCCCCTGAAAGTACTTTGCCACATGGATCAAATCTTCCTGAGCAAAAGCCATTTCTATTAGCAGCCCCAAAGCATGTGTGGGATCTTAGTTGTCAAGATTAGGCTGCATATTGTTGCTTTGATGTTTTCAAAGCTAGAAAGGAATATCTAACTTCAGAGTGGCTCTCAGCTGCAGACGGAGAGTGCTGAAGCTCTTGGGAGTGCAATTATAGGCAATTTGGTGAGAATAGGGCTGGAAAGGAAGCTGTCTTAGAACTTTATACCCTTACCTCCCACAACAATGTTTCTTTAATCCATCTACCATTCATATTGACATAGCTCTCTCTCCTCCACCCCCAGGACATCCTCAGCCCAGTACAGAAGTGAAGCCGAGATGCAATGAACAGCTATTGTCTTTAGTACACTTAATGCAGTATCAACTGTATAACTAGCAGGTGTCAGTATTTGATGAAATGCAGCAATAATCATGAAAAAACAGTATATTCTCAGTGAGTATGGGCTGTCTACTTAAAAGCAGACAAAAGTCTGCAGTGGTAGCTTTAGCAAGATGGAAATCAAAAGCTTGATTCCTGTACTTCACTGACAAAAAAATTGTAGGCAATCATCGTGATATTATGAAAATACCTATTTGGTCTTCATCCCTGTCCTGTGACATATAACTCCTAAAGTCCTTAGAATCTCCAAAGTGGTAAGAGTCTTTCTGTAGGCCAGTGATGGCTGGCAGCCCTTAGGTAGCTTCGGGATGGGAGCTGGTCACAAGAAAGACCAAGGCAGGACTTCCAGTCCCAACCTCCAACCTCCAGGGAGGGGAGAGAGACTGAAGGTTCAGCTGATCACCAGTGGCCAATGATTTAATCAATCATGCCTATGTAATGAAGCCTCCATAAAACCCCAAAAGGCCTGGGTGTGGAGAGCTTCCTGATAGCAAACAAGTGAATTTTCACGTCTGCTTGCCGGGAGGGTGGTACCCCAACTCCACAGGGACAGAAGCGCCTGTACTTGGGATCCTTCCAGACCTTTTCCTATGTATCCCTTCATCTAGCTGTTTATTTGTATCCCTTAAAATATCCTTTGAAATAAATGGGTAAATGTAAGTTAAGTGTTTGAGTTCTGTGAACCACTCAGCAAATTAACTGAACCCAAAGAATGAGTTGTGGGAACCCTGAATTACAGCTGGTTGGTCAGAAGTTCCAGAGGCCTGAACTTGCAATTAGCATCTGAAGGGGGTGGAAGGCGGGGGGCAGTCTTTGGGACTGAGCCCCCAACCTGTGGGATCTGACGCTATCTCTAGGTAGACAGCGTCAGAAGTGAATTGGCGGACACCCAGTTGCTGGCCGCTGCAGAATCAGTTTCCTGCTCGCCAGTGGAGAGAAGTTCCCACACATACGGACACAGAAGTTGGTTTTCTGTGTCGATGACTGTTGCTGAGTAAGAGACTATAGAAAAAACATTTTTTGTTTTACCCTTACAATCATGATTTTATTTTCTGTTCTCACTCTAAGTGACTTTGTTGTTGATTGGTCCTATAAACTTTGGGATTCTTTTAAGTGCTATATACATGCGAAGAATGGTTATTTTTAATCTTATTCTGCAGTTGATTTAACATATAATCTTGGGCACTGTCCTGAATGTCACTGTCCTAGGAAAAGCTCTCTCTGTAATTCACAACTTATGGAGGAGATTAAAGGAGCTGTCAGATAAGCAAGGGAAGTGAAGAGTGTAAGTATAAAATGCAAGGTGTATATGAAGATGACGGTGACAATGGCAACAAGAAGAGAAGGGAAAAGANTTGATTTAACATATAATCTTGGGCACTGTCCTGAATGTCACTGTCCTAGGAAAAGCTCTCTAATTCACAACTTATGGAGGAGATTAAAGGAGCTGTCAGATAAGCAAGGGAAGTGAAGAGTGTAAGTACAAAATGCAAGGTGTATATGAAGATGACGGTGACAATGGCAACAAGAAGAGAAGGGAAAAGAAGAGTGGGCTCACTTTTGGCAAGTAAGGTTTTTTATTAGTCTACCAGCTTTCTATTCTACTCTAGCTTATCTCCTTTCCCCCATATCTTCTGGGCCCTTAAGAATTGCCTGCTAAGTGCTTCTGAATTCCAGGGAACTGAAGTCCATGAAATCAGCTATAGGACAGCTCACAGATTTATAGTCCTTCTCATCTGTCACAGCAATAAAATGTAGTGCCCTTATCTTGACCTTAACTATCATAGAATCTCAACAAAAACAGAACTGAATGTCATGTTTCTTTAATGTATTAGCTTTTTTTCCCTAGAAGCTTATTAACATATTTAGCTTGTAGCCATCAAATGATTACAATCTATGGAATTTGCAATGCTAAAGCATGAAAATATATTTATATTTGGACTTCTACACACAGGAGGATCCAAGTTGCTGAGGCTCTTGGATCCTTAAATGGCAGATGAGTTAGGTTTTTGTCCAACAGTTTATTTAATGACCTTAGTTATATAATCTGATCAAGGCAATGCCTTGGACACAAGAACATCGCTCATTATAGGGAAATTTTAGTTTCAAAATGCATATGATTTTCAACATTGACTGGACATAGTACATCTTAAATTTTCCTATAGACTGCTGGGTCTTTTTCTTTCCTTTCATTTTCTTTTTTCTGCTCTGCTAGCCCATGAAACACAGTACCATAGATAAAAGAAGACTGAATTATAACCTCAGTTCTGTCAGTAACCAGCTAGTTAACCGTGGACAAGTTAATTCTCATTTCTAGGTACCTGATTTCCTCATCCATTAAGAGAAAGATCTGGACTAGATGAATTCTTTTTTTTTTTTTTTTTTTTTGTTTTTTTTTTTT
>NW_007734286.1:51909-85623 GCF_000696425.1 Galeopterus variegatus | reverse complement strand
CCCGCACTGCGCTCAACCAGTGAGCGGGAACCGGTCTCTACATGGGATCTGAACCCTCGGCGGGAGTGCCGCCGCGCTCCCAAGCGGCGCACTCTCCAGTGCGCCACCGGGCCGGCCCGGACTAGATGAATTCTAAAGTTCCTAAATTTTGACTTCCCAATCCAATCCCACCTGAATATTTAAGGTATAAAAATGGTCTCTTTCCCTAAATTTAAGACCTCCCTATTCTTCATCTTTTAAGTTTGACCAGGCAAGTGACTTATTCTTTAGCACATGACTGTCATCATCATTCAAACTCCACTGCAAAGGACAGTCAAACTTCACAGCTATGGCCCCCAGTTTGCTGGGGACAGTATTACAGGAGGAAATGATTTCTCCTAACCCAAACCAATTGAGCTGTGATTTCAGGCAAAATGATTTCAAGGAGCAGCCCGTGAAGATAATAGGAAGATTCCTGTGGCTCCTGTTAATCACCTACACTTCACGCACTGACGCGCTAATAAGAACAGTCACTCTTAATTGGGGCAGACAGCCATATCCTCCTGGGGCTTAGAGAGAATGACAGGAGATCGACATCCACTCCACAGGAGAGGTCAAGAGACTATGCAAGAGGCTTCTCAAGAGGCAAAAGGCCGTGCAAATAAATGCTATCATTATATTCCCCAAGGAGAGAAAACAAGGAATACCCATGTTACTGGGAGATATCTCCATTGGATACTCTCAGCAAAGACCCACTCCCGTCCCTCCTTTCTAGCACTAATCTAAGGAGTGCTGGGCTTCCTCTACCACAGTCCTAGCAATCCTTCCCAGTCTTAGGGAAGTTGTTTCTTAAAGATCAGATAACTTCACACACAAGCAGCATTCCTGAGATGCCTTTCATCTTATTTGATGGCTGGAGAAACTCAAGTCCACAAAGGCTCATGTGTCTTTCATACGAGTTTCATGTAACAGGGTTTAGTGGCCAAAGTCCTGGACTGGGAAGCAGAAAGCCTGGTTCTAATCTCAGTGGCATCACTGGTTCACTGTGTGACCAAGAGCATTTACTTCCCTGGGCTTGCTCTTTATCCAACTATGAAATGGAGTCAACATTGACTATACAAAGATACTATGAGGAAAAAAGAAAAATCTGTGTTAAAGTGATTTGGGTCATTCAGAGTTAAGGAGCTCTTCATACCCAAATAATGAGTACAAGAGAACCCAGTTACAAATTGGTCTTGGAGAACAAGTCTACTCCTTACGTAACTTCCTAATGAGCCAAGGACAGTAACATAAGGAAGTGGTTAAGAGTGTGAGCTCCAGAATCAGACTTTCTGGGTTTAGTTCTGACTCCACTGCTTATTATGAGTCCTTACACAAGTTATGTACCTTACGGCTCCACTTTCCCATATATAAAATGAAGAGCATAATAGTACCTACCTCACAGAGCTGCTGTAGGAATGAAATAAGATAATTTGTGGAGAGTGCTTAGAACAGTCGCAGGCACACAGCAAGTAATCAAACCAGGTAAGATATTATTATTTGACTTCATACAAGGATAAAACTCAGATAATCTAGGGTAGTAGAAGAATAACAGGTACCATGTTGTCTTCCAACAATATTTTGCTATTTAGCTTCTGGTGAAAGCCCAGCTGAAAACAAAACAGCCCAAGGTTAAAATCCCTGGACGGAAACCACATTGACTATATGAGAGTACTTCGAAAATTCATGGAAAGATTTGCATTATCTTTCAACTTTATATTTCCACAAACTTTGTGAACTACCCTCATATGTGTGAGTGACTGAAGGAAGATCCACAGGGTAGAATAATAACTGTTCTGGGAGCAAGGTATAGGAAAGCCCTCTACCTGGCAAGCTGAGATATCTGATCCACATTCTCAACCAACAGAAGAGACAGACCCAGGCCCCGTAGTGAACTGCAGGGTAAGGATGACACCGTGTTAGAGACCTGTCATGAGAGACATGCCATGGGTATGCACACAGGGGACATGATGTGATGGGAAACAGCAACAACCAAAGTTCTGATATGGCAAGGAGCTCATACGAGGTTTCTCCACACTATGACCAATACGAGGGCTCCAGAGAACATCCAGATCTGCTGGTTTCCACTCAGGAAATCTCCCTATTGACCCTCAGCAATCCAGAAACATCCCTGCAAGACACATTTCCTCCGGGTCTGTAGTCCTTTCCCCCTCACCTCTTAAGTATTACTATGATTTGCCGATTAAAACTCCTTCCCAAGCTAACTATTATTTCTCAAAACCAGAAGTGCTTTATAAAAAAGTAAACTGCCGTGTTTGGAGGCTAAGTAGGATGGTGTGCAAAACCCCACAGATGGGTTCCCCACCCCTGCTTAATTCTGCTTCCTTTGTGGAACAATTCACTTCTCTTTCCTGGCTCGGAAATGGGCCCTCCACCTATATAGTTCAGCAGCAACGGGGCTCACAGCCTGCACTATCTGGAAACAATTCCCTCAGCTGCATGGCTTCAGGCCAACAAAGGGCCTGAGAACCAACTCTGAAGAGCTTCAGTCTCAGTAGGTGAGGGTGAAAGGGATAAAGAAAACAGAAGAGCCACAGATCAGAATTAGCTCTAAGAGCTGTGAGCCACTGAAAAAAATGGGTACGCTAGGGAATTAGATGACTAGTCCTTTTCGTTGGGTAGTAAGAACTTGATTCTGTACTTCCCTTCAAGATCAAAGCTCCAGGTGAGCACTGTTTCCAGACTCAGGTTTTGACAGAACTGGATGTCCCACTGTGTGTACTGCTACACTAGATCCAGTGGCAAGGCAAATATAACATGGTCTCCTTTACCTAGGTTTCTTGCTCAAAATTCTTTTGTTCTGCATGTCTCCCTGGTTCTAGCCAGTCTCTATTCCTGGGAACTTGAGCAAGTCATTTAGACTCTCTTAGCCTCAATTTACTCATCTGTAAAACCACGGGTGAAAATTACCTGTCTTACATTCTTTATGTGTTACAAAGATAAAATGAGATTAACTATTACAACACTTGGTAAATGATAATGTGTTATTTGTAATGCTAATAAATTTTAAAAGTCCACATGGTCCAGTCTATGTGCAAAGCTAAAAAGTCAGAAGCACAGTCAAGTACTCAAAATGAATTCAAAGGGAATTCCAGTCTTTAGTTGCAGCTGTCAAAGAACATTACAGATGATCCAGTTCATAACTCTCCAAAACACTCTGTATTTCCTTTTTTCTCTTCTCCAGATCCCCTACACCTCAAAGCTGCATAAAAGCCTTTCACTCTCCAAAACCCTAAACTCTCTCTCCAGGTCCTATGGTTTTCTTTCTCTCCCTCTTCCTACTCCTCTATCAGTTCTTTAATATGCAGCTCAACTTAGCCTCATTTACATTTTCTTCCTCAATTGTACTGTTATCTAGAAATAAAGCCTGGCAACTTGCCCTTTTTCCCTTCTATCTTTCCTGTTCTAGCACTTTCTATCCAATTCTATGATTTGCATTTTAAAAAACTAGAAACAGTGTGCACAAAGGCACAAATCTCCTTAGAGAAAGAGGCTAAGTTAGAAAAGCATGATTCTCTTTATGGAGCTAGGGTGCAGAATGGGACACATACATTAGTAAATCTTGACCCTTTCATGTATTACTCTTATTATCCACACTTGGCAAGATACCTACAAATTTAATAAAGATGCCTTAAGGCATAAGATGCATAAAATATCACATAGCTTCAAAGGAAGAGTATGCAGGAGGAGGGCTAAGAGTCCTCATAGGAAGCCAGGCTTAGTAGTTTGTCTCTAGAATGGTAGACCTGTAAGGTATAAATACAAAGTTTCCCGAAATCTTATCTGCAGAAAAATAGTTCCCAGAATATTAACACATGCTACACAGAAAAAATGTACAGCACCATAGCCAAATCAGTTTGAGAAATGCTACATTAAACAAAGCTAAAGGGGTTTTTTAACTTTAGGATTTCTTAGCAAGTTAAACAGAATAGTTTTAACATGGAATGTTTTGGACGGTAAATGTTTTACAGAGTACATTTTAGGAAATGCAGATTTTGACTATCCTCCTCATTTTATAGACCAGAAGCTGAGACTCGAAGAGGACCAGTGACCCGCATAACATCATCAGGGTTACAGTAGAGAAGTGGAACTACAGCCTAGGTTTCCTAACCCCCAGGTTTCTAAAACCCCAGTTTTGTGTGTTAGACTCCTAGAGGAATGATATAGAGAAAGAATGCCACTATGGAACCATAAAAGTTGCATGTACTCAAGTATCAAAGTTGCCATACCTAAATAATCACCCAGGAGAATCAATATCCTACAGTAAGTCTAAACCGGATTCCATGTGTCATGCTTTATAGTCCACTGATCAATATACAGAATTAGGATGAAAGATCACCTTAGTAAATGGCAGTGCTTCTCTTCTACTGCATGCTAAGGTGAGCATCATGGTGCTGTCTACCTGCTCCCATTCCAGAATACTTATCAAAGGCCAATCCTTCTCCAATTGTCCATATGTAACTAGTACAAAGTTCAGATGAAACTAAAAGAGAATTTCATTATATAGGAGTACCGACAGACTACTGAGATAGCTCGCCCACATCTGGCATTAAAGCAGCCATCTCCAAATCATCAACAGGGAGATGGGCCAATGTTGGAGGTGCCCTGGGTCCATCAGAGGAAAATCACAAATGAGCAATGACTGCCCCTTTACCTTCTTCTTGGATTTAAAGACATTACACCTGAAGACATTGCTGGCACCATCTCGAGCGATATAGCTGAAAATCTTCAAGTCTTGGGAATCATGAGAGACGTAGAAGATCCTAGAGGAAGAGCAACAGAAAAATGCACTGAAAATGGCATTAGGATCAAATCTCCCCAACCAAGAAACCTCTGTTTAAGGACACTCTGAAGACAGAACCCATTAAAGCCCAAGTAATCAGAGAAAGTCTTCTTCCTATGGGGCCAAAAAGCCACAACACAGGAGGTACTTTCAACAGGCTCCAAAACCATGAACACTCCCATGAGTGACTTCCAGATTTGGAAGAACAGGCATAGGTGCGAATGGAACCCCCTCTATTACAAACCATCTCCTGATGGCAAACCTGTCCTGGTAACTGTGTGTTAGAAGGAAAAATCCTTCCCGTCCTTACCAGAGCAATAAATCAGCATCTCACTCAGGGAAATGTGCACCAGTTTTCTGATACCTGTTTATAGTTGTCCCCAAGTGAGGAGACTTAGGAACCAGCGATGTTAACCACTCTGGGAGAGACAAAGACATTCTGTTTCACTATCATAGTTCCCTTGGTGACAGTGATCCCACTTCCCGTACCCCATGCTGAGACCATGGCTTCCGTGTATTCACTGCCTAAGGGCACACTGAGGGCCAGGCACTATTCCAGCAGCTGGGATGCAGCAGGAACACACAAACAAAGCCCCTGAGCTCACGGAGCTTACGTGTAGGAGATGTCAATAAACAAATAGAAAATAAGTGCTGTGGAGAACGATAAGGCAGAATAAGGCCCAGAGCATGATGGGGGCTGCTGTTTTTGACAGGGTGCCCAGGAAGGCCTCACAGAGGGGCGGAGACCTGAATGGTGTAAGGGAGCCAGTCACAGAGATACCTGGGCAAAAGCACTGCAGGAAGTGGACACAGCAAGTTTACAAGCCCTGCAGTGTTCAGAGGTGCCAGAAGCGTTCAAGGAACAGCCCAAAGGCCAGTGTGGTTCAAGTGTAGTGAGTGTGGTCAGTGACAAGGTCATAGAAGCATCCAGAGGCCAGAAGGAAGGAGGCCTTGAAGGTCATGGCTTGTATTCTAGGTGAGATAAGAAGCCATCAGAGGCCTGTGAGCAGAGCACCAACTTCTTTATGCTTTAAACACAAGCCTCACTCTGGTTGCTTGTGGTGGAGAGGGGCAGGGACAGGAGTGGAAGCAGAAGGAAAGTCTGGGAAAAGGGGGGAAATTATAAGCAAGGACTTAGAGGCTGCATCTTAAGTGGGCCTATGGCAGGGCACCCCCAGAACCACCAAGTCTGACTGCTGTGGGCATGGAGTGGGGAATGAGGTGTAGGGGATGCATCAGTGGAATTCATTTGGGACAATTCAGAGAGAATGTTGCTTTTGACAAATACCACGGAGGCCACATCATTTCCACAAAATATTTTTTTCCTCAACAACAACTCTGGTAACTTTCATCCAAAGATTTAACAGGCCTGGTTCGTCTTAGTGTAAGTCAGGAGAATGAGATTTAGAGTCTATAACTTTATAACTTTGCCACTTACTACAAGTTAAGCTCTGTAAACCCTTAGAAGCTCAGCTATATTATCTGTAAAATGGGACTATTAATAGTAACACCTTGCGGGGGTTTTGAGAAGATAAAATATTTAGTAAAGTGCCTTTTTACTTCTCCTTACCAATGTAGCCTCTGAATAGTCTAGTAACTGAGATTCTTGCCACAGAATCCCAAGAAGCCTGAGAGGGACACTCAAAAGAAAGATGGGCACAGAGAAGAGAACAGTACCAGGAAGCAGCCCAAGTTTACCTCGGGACTGTAGTGGGTTAGAAATCTTGATTCTCCTCTGATCTTAGAATAGGACTTTTAGGTAATGCATGAATGAGCCAAAAGGCTCTTGAGTAGGGGATGAAAGTACACAAATAAGTTTGGCAAAAGCCATCTAATCAATTCTAATCACTGTTTAGGAATGGGATCTTCTACTTTGACTGTTTTAGGTTGCTGGTTTGATTCGGGCTTGAATGACTATTGACTATTTAACCTACTGATCTTAAGATATGCTAAGGAAACTGCTTAAATGCTGTTTAAATATGCTAAAGAAATCACTATAAGAAGTATGTAAAAAAGAAAATGTTTACTAAGGGCAAGCTGTTTGTTGGTGGATCAACTTAGCTTTTTACAAATTACATTCTGGAATGTCACATTGTTAATTTTACTGCTATTACTAGTTTTAGTTGTTTAAAGCTATACTTAGCTATAATTCCCTTCTGTAACACAGCCTGTTTTTATGTCATTCTTTGATGATTAAATCAACTGATTTTTCTTGTGAAACTTCCCTGTCTTGTCAATAAAAAGAAAGGCTGATTTTGGATTGGGGCTGCTGCTCCCCTGATGGGTGGCAGTCTCTCCAAGCCTTATTCATGTTACCTTGAATTCTTTCTTTCTCTTTTTTTCCGTCTTGGTTACACAGAGGGAAGTGTAACATGGGACCACAGTTTCTCTGCTCACCTCTGCTGGAAGTCACTTCATACACTCACATGTCTTCCAAATCTAAGTGATCCTGAAATAGAGGCTGTTATGCTTGTGTAATGTGGCTCCCAAGAAAACTAACACCATCAGGCCTGCAGAATCTCCATTCCTTCTACAGATGCCGACTATCTTCCTAATATCGAGGGACAAGCCAGCAATTGTACCTCAGCACCTCCTGCCTGAGTTTCAGGCCCATCTGGCCAATCCTCTCAAACATCCCTGTTGAACGCCCCTCAAGCTTCTCAAATTCATCATGCCCCTAAATGAATTCATCACCTTCTCTGTAATTCTCCAAGCAATGTGACCATCCTTCTCCCAAGCCCCATCTTGATGAGGGGACACCATATTCACTCAGTCCAGAAACCTGGGTGACATTCTCTACTCCTTCTTCCACGGTTCCATAATATCCATCACTCATGACCAGGTTCCTGCAGCCCACTTCACTAATATGTCTCTGGTATGCATTTTTCTCTTCGACTCCATGGCACTGCCTTAGTTCTCATTTTCTCACATTATCTGCATGATATGTCTCTCTGCTTCCTAGCTCACCTATTGCCAACCCATTCTCTGCATTACTAGCAAAGTGATATTTTTTAAAACACAAATTACATCCTATCATTTTCCTGTTAAAACCACGCAAAGGCTTCCTATTGCCTTCAGGATAAAGTCCAAACTTCTTAGCATGAGTATGTATCTTTCTGCTGTCATCTCTCCAGAGTCCTGACTTATATAGGCCTGCAGAACCAGTTGCAGACATCTTCCTGCCTTTGCATCTGCTGTGAACACTCTCGGCATCTTTCAAGCCCTGGTTCAGAGAAGCCTTCCCTTCTCTTCAGCAGTCTGAGCTGCTGAACCCTGTTGGGCTCAAGCTCCCCAAAGCATGTATCTCACACTAGGATGTTTATACAGGAGCTCCTTGAAGGAACAAGGACCACATCTTGGTATCCCCAGTGCCAGCACAGTGAGTGGCACAGGGGAGGATCTTAATGACTGCTTAGGAAGGAGGGAGGTGCCCCGCTGTCATTAATGAACACCCATTATTTGGTCCACCTAGCTATTCATTTTCCCCGCAGGAAGTCAGTTCCAGCTAGTTCACATGCATCACACATAGAACTCCTTTGATTTTTGAGTTTTTAACTTCTTATTATGTAATACCCTAAGGACTGAGAACTAAATTTAATACAGATAAAACAGATAGGAACATGAACTGGCATGCCAACAAGACACAGATGTGGAAGGCTCACAGGGACAGCGGCAAGCTAAGGCTAACTTAACCTTAACAGACAAAGCACCTTTTCGGAAAAACTGATGAAAGCCTGTGCTTGGGTACAGTTGCCCTCTTTGGACTGGAGGTCTCTGCAGACTGCTCTGCTATGTCTGAGTTCAGAAACTTACTGTGTTGTTATTAAAATAAATAACCTCCAGCTAGCCAAAAAGCCAGCCAGTTAGAGCTTAGAAAAGTTTCCACCAACATAACCAAGAAGCAGAAAGTTTTTCCATGTGACCTCATTCATCAACAAATTAATAAATCAACAAATCAAGGCCTCAGGTCCAAACTTCCAGATCTAGAAATACATTCCAAGAACATTTATGTCTCCATCACTTGGTTTTCTTAAGAATTGTGGTTGTGCGGGTGGTAGAAATTAAGGGAGAGAAGAGGAACGAACGTGAGTGCTCAGGAGAATAGGAAAGATTTCCCTCCTTCGTCTTTATCCTTTAATCTAGTATAGTCCTGATACTGCTTCCAAAAACTGTCTAGGTCAATTTTCTCAACTTTCCTATAATTATCAAGAGTAGGATACCAAAGTAGTTCACATAATGTTAATAATGACTACTAAGGTTTTGTACCCCCTTCGAATTTCCTGTTTTCTTGCTTTTATTCTAAAATATGCATAGTTATAATTTCCACTTACTAATGAAACTGTTATGCTTTCAAGGCATAGCAATAAACTTTTTTGCAGATTCTTATGTCCATAAACTTACCAAAAATGACTGAAATATAAATAATTTCTTGGAGAAACTGGATTTTGGTTTATCGTCATGTTGGAATTCAGGTTGACAAAGTGATAAAGAACCACCAGACCCACCACCAACACCCCCCTTCCCAGACTACTAATCTATAGGTAAAATTGTTGTTATTAGAATAATCAGGGGAAAAAAAATAGAATTTAGGGCAGAAAGAGACCTGTGAGGTCAACAGGCCTGGATCCAAGCCCGCATCCCTGTTGGTCAGAATTTGTCAGTGATGGGCAATTCACTCCCAGAGAGAGTATCCGTTCTCTTCTTGGGAGGTTCTCATTACTTGTACATTTTCCCTTATGTTGATTAAAAATCTACCAACAGGAATGTAGTGGAGGAAAGTGGTTGAGAACACAGGCCCTGGGGGGGAACAGAACTGGACTTCGGCCAGGCTCTTCCACTTACTGTCTGTGATGATCTGCTCACTCTCCTGATCTCCATGTTCCTCACCTGTGAAATGGGGTGATCCTAGCACTGCGCCTCACTCATGGGGTTTAAAGGATGAACATATACGCAGGGATTAGCTTACAGAAAATGGTTAATAATTGGTAACTGTACTTACTGTTTCCACACTACTGCCCTAGTTCTGTCCTCTAGGGCTTAAAGAATAGGGCTAATCCTTCTTCCAAATGGCAACCACTTGAATATTTGGAAACAACCACCATGTATATATTTACTTCTTTTATTTTTAAAGAGAAACATTTCCTTTTCTCAGTAGTTCCTCAAATGGCCCATTTTCCAGATCCCTTATTGCTTTGGCAGGTTTGTACTGTGGAAAGAGCGTGGGTTCAGGGATGAGAAAGATCCAGGTTCAAGTTTCAGCTTTGCTACTTCCTAGCTGTTGGCATCAGGCAAACTACTCAGTTACATAATCCTTCGTTTCCTCATCTAAAATAGGCATTATGAATGACCTCTTCGTAGCATTATTTTAAGTATTAAAACACACACATCCCACATTTAACACAATGCCCAACACTTGGTAAATTCCTTGCTCAATAATTATAACTTCCATCTTCCCTGTTAACCTGTTCTGTACATATCCCAACTTGCCAATGACTCTTAAAATGCAGTTCACAGAATTGAATGCATATTTGTAAAGGGATCTAAACAGCACAGAGTATATTCGTATAAATATTTCCTATGCCCTAGAACTGAATTTCTAGCAAAGTATCTCTGATTGTATTTTTTCTTTAGTTACAGCATCTTGTTGCTGGTGGCCAACTGAAACATCAAAGCTGATGTTCACAACTGTTGAAAGGCAGATTTCCTAAGGATACCTGGGCAACTGGTTTTTAGGAGTGGCCCTTAGTAATCATTATTTTCTTTTCCAAGCTTTCACAGACCTTCTGCTTAGTGATGTCTTCTAGAATTTTGCTCAGGGGCAATGACAAGTTCACTAGCCTATAATTCCTGGACCCAGATTTCCCCCGTTTGTGGAAGGAGGGATGTTTTATTCTTGTAATCTTCTCATATCTCATTCATTCCTCATGATTTTTCAATCACATGATTCAGGACCCCAGAACCAACGTGGCCAAGGACTAGACACATTTAAAGGAGAAACACCTTCCTTTTCCCTCATGGTTTTTGAACTTTTGTTTTTTTAAAATCACATATGTTCTAGTATTTCTAATGTGAAGATCAGTTATCTACTTGAGAGGGAAAACAACCAAGAGAGATGGTTAGAAAAATGGGTCTTGAGAGCTTCTCCCTGTCATGTGCTAACTCTCCCTTCTTTTACCCTCTTTTCTTGTCTCATCTTCAGCCTTTGCCACGATCCTGATGCAGACAGGGTTTTGGCTCTGTCTGCAATGGTTGTTCCTTTGCACTCATACTTGTTTTTAAGCTTTGCCTTCTATAATGTGTACTTTTCAAAGAACATTTTATGAAAATCTGGGCAGCCACATGATTCTTCTTCATGGTCTCACATTTTTGGACCCAAATGGAATCAATTATGTTGTAGTTTGGTCTTCAAGTTCTCATCCCTTATTGCCTTTTAGTGTCTGGTCATGGGTCCACATCTTACTCTGTCATCATCCCCTCTCTGTGAAATAATGGGCTCTAAAATGACATGACCACTGTGATGGCTAATTTTATGTGTTTACTTGTCTGGACCATGATGCCCAGGCATTTGATCTAACATTATTCTGGGTGTATCTGTGAGGGTGTTTCTGGATGAGATTAGCATTTGAATCGGTAGACTGAATAAAGCAGATTGCCCTCCCTAATGTGGATGGGCCTCCAATCAACTGAAAACGTGAATAGAACAAAAAGCTAAGAGGGAACTCCTCCAACCTGAATGGGACACTGATCTTTCTTGGCCTTTGAACTTGGGATGAAACATCAGTCCTTCTTAAGTCTCAAGCCTGCCAGCTTTTGGACTGGAACTTATACCATCAGCTTGTCCTAGTTCTACAGCTTCCTGATTGCAGATCTTGGCACTTCTCAGCCTCCATAACCATGTGAGCCAATTCCACACAATAAATTTCTTTATATAAGTATATACGTGTATATATACTTATACACATGTATATATGTTTTATGTGTATATACACACATATACGTTCTATTGGTTCTGTTTCTCTGGAGAACCCTAATATAGCTACGTTCCCCCAGGTATTAGCATTCTGCCCCTAATGCCCCTCATCTCCATGGGGATTGCCTGCTGACTTTAGAACTTATTGGCCACAGAGGATGTGAAAGTTCTTGAGTTACCTGCAAGGTTTCCTGAGTCTATATCCATGCTCCTGTTAAGGGATGCCCCAACCCCTACTGACCTTAACATATGCATTCTGATTCTGTACAAATCACTTGCTAAAATAAATGGGGGAATAAACAGAGTAGCAGGGCCAACGCCATTTTAGGCGGCTCTGCCATTTTAGCCTGGAAAGTCCCTATGGGGAATCCAGGGTGGGGAGGGGCTACAGGGCTAACCAGAAAATTAGCTTACGTATCGCTGGCTTGCTTGCATTGGCTAGATTGTGTCAGGCACGAAAAATTCCCGCCTACCTAAAAATAAAAGCTGCGAGAGGTTTCAACTCGGGGCTGTGCACTTCGATTGGCCTGCGTAGCCCTGGCTGCCAGAAATAAACTCTTTTCCCTTTCCTATCACCCGGTTCTAGTGGGCAAATTCCTTTTACCCATCGGACGTTGGCCATAACACTCCAAAACCCAGAGAGGAGCCTCGATGCCTCCTACTGCTCAGGACCTGCTGGGTCTCACCTTGACAGCCATGTTCTGCCACAGGACTCTCTCCTGCCATAGCCCTAAGCACAGAACCTGAGGGCATAGTATATAGACCTGCCAAGGAGTCTGGAGCAACCTCTTTTCCTTCTCTTCTTCTTTCTTAATCCTTGAAGTAAGAATAATAAAAACATCTTTCAGGGTGCTGGTAAGGTGAGGATGAAACAATGGATGGGCAAATATTCTATAACCCATGAAATGTTGTACAAATGCTTTAAAACTGAGAAAACAAACCTAGAAATGTCAAAGAGAAGAAACAAAGAAATATTCATTCTTCTCCCAACATCACTATCTCTCAGCAAGGGAGAATAGGGAAGGGTTCTCCAGTTTGAATGTGGCATAGAGATTTTTCTCTTGAGGTCCTGGAAGGCATGGGCCTTCCTAACCCAAAATGACACCCCACAGGACAGAGGGAATGAAAACCAGTTGAAAAAGATAAGCTATGAAGTACCTTGCAGATGGTGGAGGCAAAGCCAAGTGGTCTTCTTAAGGAAAACGTCTGGGAAGGTAAGATGCACAATGCAAAAAAATGCAGAAGACAGAACTTCCTGATGAAGACCTGCTAAGTGAGGCACAACTTTGAAAGCTGGTTCAGGGCAAATCCAGCCTGACTTCTGCCCTCAGGAACAGTGATTCCCTAAGCATCCCAGCCCATGCAATTTTTGTGGGCCTCTCAAAATGGTTAGTTATCCTTAGAGGGCCTGGAGATAACATTAAAAGGGTGGTAGGCTGGAGGGAGGCCCCCAATGCTTTGCTAAATACAACACCAGAATCTATAGAGTGGAATGTACCCTTTACCCACTCCTACCTTCCCCAGCATGCTGCCTGAACATGGGTAAGTCTTTTTCTCTTTCCACCCAGCCCAGTAGCATTAGCATAGTTTCACTTTCCTGTCCCTGGTCACCATTCATCCTTTTTCCTATGCTTCATATTTATTTTTAATCTAATCTTTAGATAACATTGTCCATCTTGATCATTTTTCTCTCTTATTACTGCTTTGGTCTGATTACATTTTTCCTCCCACTGTATTTACTGGGCTCTTCATCACTTCAGCTGGCTCCCTTATTACACGTTACTTCAATTTCCATCTTCTTCATTCCTCATTTCAGCCATTCTTAATTTGATGACTGCCTTCCTCAGATCTCCCTTTCTCAGGGCAGCTATGTGGCATAAAGGAATGGCAATAAACTCATGAAATAGTACCCCCAGTCCCTCACAGAACGGGTCTCCTTACTTCACAGACTTACTTCCACAAACGTCTGAAGTGTTAGGACACATTGTCCAGTATCTGCCTGTCACCATGACTGCACTGTATTTCACAGACCTGCAGAAATATTTCTCTTTGTTCTTCCATTTGACATTTCTGCAGTAACAGAACGGTCTGGAAGGAAGCCTGGGATCCCAGGGCTAGGAGAGACCTCGAGAGACAGTCAAGCTCATCTGCTCAACTGCAGGCACAGAAATGCAAATATAGGAGCTGATTTCTAAGGTTTCCTCAAGGAATAAAATTATACAAATGCCCAAATTATTGTTACAAAAATCTGCGGTATACCTACAGTAAGGAATAAGCAATCAATTGAGTTTTAAAATTTACTGAGAGCCAGACAAATACACATTTATCTTTGAAAGTCTAGTTAAGGCACCCTCGTGGCCTATCTCAGCAGTTAATTTATGTTTTAATTTCACAGCTGTTAAGAAGTTCTTTCTTATGTCCCTCTAAAATCTCCCCTGCTTTACTTGAATCAACCACAAACCATCACACAGCACCTTCTAAATGCCAAGCGCTGTGATAAGTTAATTTCCTCTTGTTCAGAACTTGACAGGCAGGCAGAAAACAGGCCAGTGTCCCTCACAAAACCACTGTACAAAAATCCTTTCATATACTTCAAGGCTTTAACTTCTCTCCAATATTCAATTTCTCCAAAATAACTGTCACCTGCTGTCGTCTGTCAAAAACCAAATCCGTTTACACAGGCTGCCAGTTTTTTTCCTCCTTTGAGTCTGCGTTATCTGAGTTCATACGTTGAGCTTGCTCACATTTGATTCAGCTCATTCATGTTTGGGGGTGGCGGGCGGGTAGCCCACCCTTCCTACTCTCCTGAGGATCCTCAGGCTTCCTGAAGACTTTTGCTCAGAGACACAACTTCCCTCCCAGGGCTGGAGAGCAGAGAAAAAAAAAAAAAAAACAACACGCTACAAATATTAGGGGCACTACTTTGACTGGCATAGGCTGGGGGAGTCTGGCCTAGAAAATTGCATCTTCCTCTCCTTTCCCTATAAACAATTTATCCTCTTGCTTTCAAGACAGTGAACTGTTCCTTCAGGTGTTATAGATGGAGAGTGTTAGGCATAAATCTTTCCAGTGCAAAATAAATCACAAACAAAACTGCTCTCTCTTCCTTATCCACTCCCCTGTATACACTGAGACCTCTGTGATCTTGTGGAATAACAGAAGAACCGACAGAACAGAGCCACAAAGCCTCAGCTGAGGTTGTAGCTCGTCTACTTTCTCTTATACTCTGAGCCTTGGTTTTCTCAACTGCAAAATGGGATAAGAAGAGGCTTATAGGATTGTTATGAGAATCAAATGAAATAATTTACACATAGTGCCTCGCACATAGAAGGTGCTAAAAAAAAATCTTTAGTAAATTGAAGTGACCAAATAAGAGTATCTGCTAATCTACTGCATGTTTACTATCTGCCAGGCACTATTCTTTGTTTTTTGTTTGTTTGTTTGTTTGTTTGTTTAACTTCTCAATATACACTGTAGTTGATTTTCATGACCCTTTACCCGTTCCTCTTCCCCCTCCCTCTCTCCCCTCCCCCCACATCATATCTGTTCACTTGTCTTAACAAGTTCAAGGAATTGTTGTGATTGTTGTGTCTTCTTCCCCACCCCACCCTTTGTTTGTGTGTTTACTTATTTTTAGCTCCCACAAATAAGTGAGAACATGTGGTATTTCTCCTTCTGTGCTTGACTTGTTTCACTCAACATAACCTTCTCAAAGTCCATCCGTGTCACTGCAAATGGTAGTATTTCATTCCTTTTTATAGCAGAGTAGAATTCCATTCTTAGATATACCATAGTTTCCTTATCCACTCATCTGATGATGGCATGTGGGCTGGTTTCAACTCTTGGCTATTGTAAATAGTGCCAGGCACTATTCTTCATGTGTAAAAACTCACTTAATCCTCACAACATCTTATGAGATAGGGACCATTACTACTGACATTTTACAGATGTGGAAACAGAGAGGTTAATCAGTTGTCTTAAGGTCACACAGCTAGTAGGTATCTGTATTATTTTCCTCAATTGCTGTAACTGGACAGCTTAAGACAACATAAATTTAATTTCTCACAGTTCAAGAGGCCAGAAGTCAGAAATCAAGGTGCTGGCAAGGTTGGCTCCTTCTAGTGGCTCTGAGGTAGGATCCATCCCACACTTCTCTCCTGGCTTATGGGGGCTGCCAGCAATCCTTGGCATTCTTTGGCGTATAGCTGCATTACTCCAGTCTGCTGCCTCTATCTTCACATGACCTTCTCCCTTGTATCTCTGTGTCCACATTTCCCTTTTCTTAAAGGACACCAGTTACTGGTTTTAGGGTCTACCCTATTCTAGTATGACCTCATCTAAACTTGATTACATCTGCAAAGTCCCTATTTCCAAATAAGGTAACATTCACAGGTATGAGGGTTAGGACTTAAAGATATCTTCTAGAGTGGCACAATTCAACCCACTATAGTCTGAGCTGGAATCTGAACCCCACCAATCTTGACCAAGTTTTTAAAACTTCTACATTATCTGCCTAGCTGATTAATAATTGTCAAATATCATTTGAATACTTAATTGTTACCATTACACTTGTTCCCTCTACATGCAGGCTAGAAATCAGTCCTAAGATATATTTATGCCACCCAGGAACTCTGGATTTTCTTATGATGCCTTCATAGATGTCTCTATGGTCACCAATAAATTCATTCTCATATTGCCAAGATTTTCAGTGTATACCTGGGTGAGAGGTGCTGGAATTCTGTGCTATCCCTAACAGCCTTCCATCCAAGGTTCTTTAAATAAACCAACCCAGGAATCTATTCATGCCATAAACACATCTTAGTCTTTCCAAGACAGTCAAGCTCCTACTTGAGCTTCCAGGAATCTATACCAGAACTCGCTCTGTACTCTAACTCCATACCAGCCCCCCATGCCACCTGCTCAGCACATGGGAATCCCATATCTCATGACAGGAAATGAGGAAGGGGCAACCCACCTCCCTCCCCAAATTTCTCAGAGCTCAGAGCATGCCTGGCTGGGCCTGGTTGGCATGACCAGATACTTCTGTCTTAACATAAATTCTTCCCTGGAAGTTTTCTTTCTTCAGTTGCTCTGACCTGCCTGCATGATAATGTGTTGCTACATCTGAGGAGGGAGAGGTCTACATCAGAGCTCACCTGAAGGTGCTTTTTCCTGGGACATGAAGATAAGCCAACAAAACTGGTGCCTGGAGAGTGATGTTTACTCCAGGGGTCAGCAATTCTAATTTCCACCTTTCCCCTCTCAGGACAATAGCCAAGCCACTCTGATTTAGCCTGGGAAGACTCCTTCTCAGTCATACTCTAATCTGGGTTTTTTTTTTTTTTTTTTTTTTTTAACTCTAAGGGACTATGTACCTTTACTTCTAGCCACTAACAGACCTTAGAACAAAATGAAAAAAAAAAAAAAAAAAAGAACTGATTCCTATATTCATACTGGTCTCATTTCAATTTCTGATCACTTTAAAAGTTGGAAGTTTGGGGAGAGGGTGGGTTGGGAGGTTGAGGGATACAAGGAAGAGGCTGTGAAGAAAGAAAGTCCTTGCTTGAGAATTCTTATCATTTGTGTTTGATGTATGCCAGAAGCACTCTCTCCTTGTTGTCTCTGTCTCCCCACCAGCCAAGAGCAGGTGTTGGAGTGGCTGGGCATGACCTGTGATGCAGGAAATGCGATCCTACTCTGGGCCCCACACCCTGGCTCCACATCACACTCTCCTGGGACACAGAGCTGAGCGTGTTTCAGAGCCAGTCCCTGAGAAGCTGCGTGCACTGATGGAGCGGGTGCGACAGCAGGACAGAGCCTGTGAGACACAGGGGATGCAGCCCCGCCCGTGGGATCAGGAAGGGTGCACAGGGAGCTGCTGCCTGAGCTGCAGCCTGAAGGACGCGTGGGAGGAGGTGGGGATGTGTCTGTCAGGGTCCTAGCAGGAAACACATTTTAAGTAATCTGAGGTTAGTTTAATACAGAACTATTTACAAAGTGAGGACAGAGTGCAGAGAAACCACAGAGGACAGTGAGTGCCCAGAGATCTCGCAGCACCCCAAGGCCAGAGGTGGCAGGGCAGTGAGCAGTTTGCAGAACCTAGAGAGAGAACTATGTGCCAACTAGTGGGAGCTGTCATGACACAGCCACACAGGCCAGCCTTCCTGGGCTCCGAGCATGGCGGGAGGACTGCAGAGTGCAGCTGGTGGGTAAGAGAAAGCTATCCGTCACAGAAACAGAAGGGGAGCATTCCTTGCAATGGAAACCGCAAGTGGAAAGGCATGGAGTCACCAGATGGCACAGTTTGCTTGGGCCTGGGGAGCACAGGCATGCCAAGGGACAGGCAGAAGATGGAAACAGAGGAAGGTCAGGGCTGACTGCAGAGAGCCCAGCTGTGGAGCTCAAAGTTCACCTTGTAGGCTCTAGGTGCCAGTAAGATCTAAGCAGAATCACATAGCTGGCAGTAGTGGTGTGTGAAGGATGGATGGGAGGACAGGAGCAGAAGGCAGGCCAACAAAGAGGCTACTGCAATATGGAGTTTTAGGGGGAATCAAAAGAATCTGGACCTGGGGCTCGCCTGTCAGAAGAGCTGGACTCAAATTACTGTTGTGCTGCTTACAATGGTGACACACTGAGCAAGTCTTTTAATCCTCAAGTTTTGGTTTTCTCACCACAAACAAGGAAGCTATTGTGAGAATTAGAGTTTGGTAAGTCAGGTGGCAAACACAAGTCAAGGTGAGTGACACAGGCTGGAGACATGCATAGAACAGACTGGTCAGCCCTGAGTCCAGGCAAGAAACGATGATGGCCTAAGGCAGGGGCAGAGATCACAGGTAGAAGGAGGTGGACTCAAGAGCCATTTCTCTGGATGAGAGGATGAGGAGCAGGAAGGAGAAGATTCTGAGCTGTGTGCCTTGGGTGACTGGGTGGACAGATTAAATGTTAACTGGGTCAAGGGACACAGAAGGAAGAGAAGGCTGACAGAACAGGGAAGGACAAGGAAGAGTTCTCCTTCCCTGTTCTGTGGTTCTGAACATGTCAACATTGAGGGGCCAAAGCACTCACACGGACTAGTCTAGGAGACAACTAGAAAGAAGGGATGAGGGAGGGAGGGTGGTGATTGAAGCTATGGGAAATGGGAGATCCCCTGAGAAGCAAGTAGAAGTAAACGAGAAAAGGCTCATTGTGAGAATCCCATTAACAGTATCCATTTAAATGGAGGGCAGAACAGAGGAGTCAGTAAAAAAACAAACAAACAAAAAACACTGAGTAGGAAAAGACAAGGAGATCAGAGGAGGAACAAGAGACACCATCATGGAAGCCACAAGAGGAGTGGGCTTCCTGAAGGATGGAAAGGCCCACAGCATCAAGTGCTCTGCCAAGACTGAATGGGATGCAGATGGACAAGGAGCCAGGGATTTAGCAATGAAGACATCACTAGTGACCGTAGCAGCAGTCACAGCAGAGTAACTCAAGAAAGCCCAATTATAATGAGCTGGAAAGTGAGTGGGTGTTTTGGCAATATAGACAGCAAATGCAATTATTCCAAAGAGTTTGGCAGCGAAAGGGCAAGGTAGGATGGTAGGCTTGAGGAGTATTGTTGGGAAAATGGAACAATTTGGTCAGGCTCCCCTCATCTCAGAGCTGGTTCAGGGTCGTTTGGTAAACATTGCATGTGGGTGGAGTAAGTGTGCCTGCACAGTGGCACCGGTTTGGCTGGTGTTTTACTGCCTCGGGTGCCCACCTTGCATGGCCAGTTACCTAGCTCATAGACCTGCATGAAGGGGTCTGGTGACCCAGCCTGGTGTGTGAGGGGTCTGGGGACCCAGCCTGGCATGTGAAGGGTTTGTGACCCAGTCTGTGAACAGACCCAGCCCTAGTACAACAATCGGCCCAGTTGTTGCAGGATTACCGGCAGGTAAAAGAGCCCGACAACTGGCATGGTCACCTAGCTTTACAACTGGTCATGAACAGGATAAGAGCTCTACACTTGGTGATGTGAGCAGGACTTCCAACATTAGCTACAGCAGACAGCCACAGGTATCTTTTCTTTTTAGGATGGCAAACCTGAGCTTATTTATAGGCTAAAAAAAGAACAAAACCAACAGCCTCAAGATCCGGGGAAAATATGGGGGAAATGATGGGTGAAGATACAGAGAGACAGCAGAAGACAGGGTCCAAGTGGAGAAGCTCACCTCAGATTCAAGAGGACACCAACTATGAACCTGCCACTAAGGTGGGGCCAGTCCTACCCCTGGCTTTTCTTCCTCTCCCTTCCCTAGACAGCACTCTGGCAGCCTTTCTGAAGTAGCTCAGCTCTTCCCTACCAGAGAACTGAGGATGTTTTGACCTGCAAGTAGCAGTGGGGCTGGTTGAGGCAAGAGGTCAGCATAATTTTTAATAAAGTATCCTGATTAAAGCAACGGTGGTTTTAACCACCCCAGGCCTGCAGCTCACCTGTCCATTACTTATTTCCCTTTCCCAAGGGTGGGGACAACTACCAGAAATGTAATACAGATCAAAAGGAAAGCACATGCAATCAGAAATATTTTGCTGCTGACTTCTTAGACAGGAGATACATATTAATCCATCCTGGCTCTGACGACCTGGGGGATGGGGCTCATGTAAATATCTGGGGGCTGCTAGCGTGGGGAGGCCTGGCCAGGGACACTAGAGGCTCTCTTGGGACCTGATTTCCAAGTACTTGCAGTTTCTTTTACATTTAGCTTGTCAAACTCCTCTTCACCCCCTGAGGTGTCTGACAGGCTTAATTGTTTCCTTAGGGCTTTGTCCTCACCATGAGTGAACAAAGACAATTGAGAGGGATGTGGGTTTGGCAGTTTTGCTAAGAAAATTCTACAAATAGATGTGCATGTGTGAGTGTATATACATGTATATACATATACGTCTGAGAACACACACACATACATACATACATATATATATATATATATATATATATATTTTTTTTTTTTTTTTTTTTTAATTTTTTAATAGTGTTGGGTGTGAGGGAAGACCATTGACTCACTGCCTGATTGGCTGCTCCAACTCTGGAAGGAAATGCACCTGCAACAGCCCACCTCGCCCAGTAGTCACGACCATCTTTGACAAACAAGTATGTGCTACTAAAGACAATGAGCAACGATGTGCTCATGTGTGGTCGCATCCATCAGGGGTTGCCATTCTGAGGTGCTTCTTGTTCATCCCCTCCAAAAAACCTTTTATTGGGTCTATAAATAAAAACAAAATGTACACATTTGCCATCTATTATGGTTCCATTTCTCCCATTCACCCTCTGATAATTAAGAATTATCATAAGAACTGCAATAAATGGGACAAGAGATGAAGTCAAAGGCCAAGAAAATCCACAGACAAGATAATCCGCCCCTCAAGCACATGGCTAACTGCACAGCAATGACAGGGGACAGCACTGGCATCCTTGGCCAACTTGAGGAAGGAGTGGGTCCATTTTCAAAGGCAGCCTTGCTCAGTGGTTAACTCCACAGCATCAAGAAGTGCTGGGCTCCCTCCCTGAGCAAAGCTAAACAAGGTCACTTGACTTCTTTTCTTTTTCCTTGGTGTTCCCAACTGCAATGCTGCCCTTTTAACAGTTGTTTGTGTTCTGTTTATCTTCTATTAGAACATACATTATGATATTCTAATGTTAACATTTTTTGTCACCCTCCCTAAATACCTTCACATATGGGTTGCAGTCAGTGCTCAAAACATGTTTGTAGGTTGGTTGGTTGGTTCATTCATCCATCCATCCATTCAATCTTGTATAAAAGTGTACAGAATGAGGATACCTACTTCCTGAGAATTTTGCAAAGGTTTAAGAAATCAATTAAATAAAAAAAAAAATGTATTGAGCACTATTATGTTCAAGACAGTGGTCAAGGAGCCCCAAGGATGAATACGATCTAGTTCTTACCAAAAAAACATGACAGATAAACAAATAACTACAAAACAAGGATGAACTTAAGAGCTATACAGCCTTATGGGTCCAAAGGAGAAGCAGAAATTAGATCCCCACTGTGGGAGTGGGGATGAAATCAGGAAAGAATTCCTGGTGAACATGGTATTTAAAATCAACCTTGAAAGATGAGTAAGAATGTGACAGGCATGAATGTTAAGCCAAATACAGAGGATTCCTCAGTTAGTCATGGTTTGATCGTGACTGCTGCCAGCAACTGAGAAAAGCAATAACTCCTCAAGAGCCAGCGTCTCAGACAATCCAGCCTTGACTGGCCCATCCCATCTTTCCTGAATTTCATGCATAACCCTCTGGGCCTCCCAGTCATCCTCATCTCCACAGTCTGAGGTCTGTGCTCCCAGAAAGGAACGTGCTTCTGCTCTTAGAGGTGTCACATCCCCAGCCTTCCTCCCAACTGTGCCAAGACACAAGGAGGAGCCCCGAGAGGGCTTATCCAGCCATGCTGGAGGGCACGGAACTGCAGCACAGTGTCTAGACTGGTGTTCAGTGCAAAATGCCCAAGCTGCCACTGTGGGATGATTTATGACACTACCCTACAATCCTAGAGATTATCTATTAATATTAAGGCTTTGTCAGACAGGGGCTACAGCTCCAAATCAAGAGCAATGTATTAGTCCATTTCTGTCGCTTATAACAAAATACATGGAACTGGGTGACTTATAAAAACAAAATTTATTGCTTACAGTTTCTGAGGCTGGGAAGTCCAAAGTCCAGAGAATACAGCTGGTGAAGATCTTGGTGGTGGCAACAGTGAAGGCAGAGTATCACATTGCAAAAATGGCGGAGCAGAGAGAGCAAGACAGAGAGATAGACTCTCCTCTTCTTTTAAAGCCTTCGAAACCATGCCCCTGACCACCATTTTTAAGCCATTCACTACTACACAGTCCTACAATCCAATCACCTCTTCAAGGCTCCACCTTTCAATTACGATAATAGCATTTCCCATCCTCTTAACAGTCACAATGAGGGTTAAGTTTCTAATACATAAAACTTGAGGGACATAATTCAAGCTTCGGGGAGTTTTGGGGGGACGTAATCCAATCCACTACAGGCAACCTTTCTTTATTTGCCTTTATGATAAAGGTTGGTCACACCATGGCCCTTCCCCTGGGCCATTACATGGTCCTTCCACATCACTGTGAAACCCAGACCCTGTGCAACTTCCCCAACAATCCATGTGATTCCAAGGACACCAAGGGTACCATAATGGCCTCTCCTATGCAAACCTTCTGCCCTTAAATGATCTAAAATTCACCAACAGGAAAAAGAAAGATAAAAAGCAAAGAAATAAAAAAATAAACTCACCAACATGAGATTGGTTTGTTTTGAATTAGAGGACTACTCTAACAAGATATAAATGTCTTGGGCTAATGAAGTAAAAATCTATTAATCATGTAAACATTAAATCATTAAGAAAGCTGTATTGGTTTGTTTTTTCTCCTCCTACTCCTACTTGAGAAGTAGGAAAGCCAATGATAAACCTTCCCAGCTTTATATGCAAATGTTCAAAGATGGTTTATGATGCTTATTGGCACCAAGAAACCTTACTTTGGAATTCAAGAACACATAAGACTATGGGGTCCATGAATTCTCCTAAAATTCAAAATTTTGCAAGTATGCATAAGAATGATTTTTTTTTCCTAGGGAGAAAAATCTAGTTTTCATCAGATTCTCAGTGGTATTTTTGTTTCAGAAAAGGTCAAGACCATCTGACGGACACCCAGGCCAGGGCTTATTTGGTAGCAGGGAGAGAAGTCAAGGGCAAGAGTGTTCGTCTTATTTTGCACACACCTTCCCATCTGAGACTCACCAATGCTTTATACACATTCTAAATGAATTCCCTTTATGCATTCGAGAAGGATAAAATGATGCACAGGGTAATGAAATTTAAAGCCAGCCAATCATTTCATAGTAGAAGTGGGACCTGCCTGGTTTCTCTGTTCCCCTGTTACTTCCTCCACAGAGTAAATCTCTCCCTGGTAGACAGTATTTAATTAAGTGAAGTTTTCTAAAGTTGACCTAATTGGATTTTCCATCATTATTAAATAGTGTAAAAGATGTCCTCCATGGCCAGGCCCAGAGAGACTGGCCCAGAGGTTTAATTTTGATTGCTCTAACAGCCGTATTCAGTTTTCTGCTGTGCTTGTCCAAGTGATACCAAGGCTACCAAGAGGACAAGTTAGCTTAACAACCTTTTCTAAATGAACATTTTAGTGAAGTAAACAAACAGATCAAGCCTGCCCCAGCTTTTTCATGCAGTCTTTATTTACTGAGCACCTACTGTGTACTAAGAGTCCTTCCAGGCACTAGGGATACAATAGTGGGAAATACTTGTATGATCCTGGCCTTCACCGAGCTCAGGCTAAGAGTTACCATGACACAAATCTCCATTCTTTCACCGTGACTGAATTTAAAATCAACTGGGATACCACTAGAGGCAGACAGCCCTCAGAAAGAGCAGAAGTAAAAGTGCTGAAGCTTCAAGCTGAGGTCACTGGAGCCTCCTCTGCCCCCCCCCCCGTTTGCTATCTAGATTCAGCTCACAGACTGACCTCTTTCTATGCATTTCCACCATTGTCACCTATTTTGGCCAGACCCAGATATTCTTCCCATTAAACTCAGATTACAGGCATCTCTCCTGCATCCATTGCACAGGCAGGAGTCTATCCCCATCTGGGTGCATTGCACTCCAAGCCAGACATTTCCTAAAATACCACTCTCACTGTGGAACTTTCAGAGTCAAAGCCATCATGGGAAGACTGTAAGTACAGATGTGGGAGGAAGTTCTTGATATATTACTGAGAGAAAAACAGGCTAACTAAAGAACTCCGTGTAGAATAATACTGGACTCTGAAGAAAACATCTAGTGTCTATATATTTGCATACAGAGTGGTACTAGAAAGAACAGGTGTTGAAGGAAGAGCGTTGACTTTTTCCTGTATAAAACTCTTTGCTATTTTATTTTACTTTATTTTAGTAACAAGAATGTATTATTTGGTAATTTAAAAATATGTGCCTCAACCTGATTCCCCTGAACACTTATCTGAAAACCATCATGGAAAGTAGAAGTCACAGTGAGAACCTTGAGGACGTGGGCTATGCCCTATTGCCTCTGCATTCCCAGTGCTTTTCACATAGCAACATATGATGACTTTTGAAAAGAAAGGATAAAACGGAAGAAAGAAGGAGAGAGGAACAAAAAGGTCTTGGACACGTGTGCTAACTTGTGCATGTGACCTAGAGCCAGGAGGCCTCAAATGATTTATAAGTCATCAGTCCGTTTCTGGAGACTCATTATCTATTTTGGGTGTTTACTGAAACTCACTACTTACACGGGACTTTGTCCACCCTATAAAGAGCAATAAAGATTAAAATACAGAATTTGCCCTTAAGAAAAGATAAAGAATGCATATAACTATGTAGGGCTAAAAGCAAATAAGAGAGAGAGAGATCAAAAAGATATGAGAAGAAAAGAGAAATAGTAGTGGTGGTACTGCAGAAGGACGCAGAGGAACCTCGGAAATGGTGTGGTTGGAGAACATGCACAGTAAACGCGAAGGGAGCTGTTTCTGCGAAGTGGTGGAAATTAAAGCTGGATTACGAGGAACTAAGTGCAGGATGGTGGGCACTGATGAAGCCATGCCCAGGGCTTTGGGAAGGAGGGAAGGAAAGAGTGGAGGATTGATAGATGTACTCTTGAATGGAGTTAGCAGAGTTGAAGGGAAGTTATTTCAGAACAGAAGAGAGCCAAGCATGTTTATAGGGAGAGACAGAAGTCCACAAAGACAGAGATGGAGCACAGTTAACAGCTCACGGTGCTGAAGGAACAAGTAAGTACGGGTCCAGAGCAGACAGAGGCAGGGGACAGAGACAGCTGGCAGGGGACAGAGACAGCTGGCAATGACACAAAGATGCACTGAGGGAGGGGGAAAAGCTGAGGAATCTTGGGGAGGAGGGGGTCACCTATGGAGAGTGAGGGTGTACAGACAGGACCGACAGGTAAAGAGGGTGAAAAGGCTTGGGACATTAGTGAGGGGAATTTCTACGAGGGTGAATAAGGGATCACAGAGCAGCCCTAGGGAACTACAGATGCCGCACAGCATGAATGATATTTTCTTCCCCTTCTTAGTTCATAAGGTTCTCCATGCATAAAATTGGGTGAGTAATTCCTACTCATGCATATGTATGAGAAGACACTGTCAATGAAAGGTTTTGAAGTTGAAGGAAATAAAAACATCAACTGTGCATGAAACATTACTCCCAAATACAGTAATGGACACTCATATCTGTGAGATGGGCTGGCCCAGAAATGATGTGAGAAGTTAGGCTGGGCTGCCTCTCAATCTCTGGCTATCAGTTTTCCCTTCTTGGCAGAGGCCCCTCAAGAACCTCAGACAGTGAGAGCCAGAGGATAAGAAGACACTCATCCTTACAGAAACAGCATGGGAAGGTGCAGAAGGTCACCCGTCACTTATAAATCATGTGCAGAGCAAAGGAGACATGTATGTATCATGAGCAAAGAGCTGACTGTGGCTCCAGGTCTGCCCCTCCTTTCTTCATCTTTTACAACCTTTTGTGCCTTGGGTCCCTTCTAGAGTCGAATGGGAATAGAGAGAAGGGGATGCATGCCAGGGTTTGAGTTGGGGGCTTCAGTCACGAAGAGGTTTGGAGAAAGAGAAGTTAAATACTGGAGTCATCTCTATTTGGGAAGTCAATATCTGATTTTGGAGGGTTAGCATGCCTTTGGAGAGTTATCTGTAAGAGTCCTTAAATCCTGACAGTGCTTTTTCATCTCCACAAAACAAAAGAGTGACTAATTATTTTAACATCTACTTCTCTCATAATTATGTACTTCTACCTATCTACGCTAGGTCAGGATTGTGTATAATTATATGTAAAAAAAAATAATAATGTTTATGTATAAATTAAAAAATAAATTATATATACTTTAAACACCTTCTCTATCACCATAGGACCTTTTCCTCCTCCCTTTATAAGGGTATTACTATCTCCTCTTTTGAAAATATATATATTTTTAATCTCACTGTTAAGTTGCAATTTATCATACGATGGTTCTCCTTTTTTTCACTAATAAGTGACTAAAAGACTGCCCTACCTCTCTACTGAAACTGCTCCTGCAGAAGTCACCATGTATTCCCTCTCATAAACCCCAGAGTCTTCTGTCTTTATTCTCTTTGATCTGAACCACTCACTCTCCTTTAAGGATGGATGCCCTTTTCATTTATTTCCAAGTTTTAAAAAATGCTGCCTGGGATTTCTTCTACTTCACTTCCACAATAAAAAGGTATTTAAGGGATTCTTTCTAAGCTTCAGCACTTGATAGGCACTTAACTTACCATATTCTTAAAGATAATTCACTGTCTTCTGTCTTCCATTTTTGCAATTTAAAAAATGTGTTTCTTTGTAGGCAATATATTTTCCCCCTCCAGGTTGTTTTAAAAATCTTTGTCTTCAACATTCCGTAGTTTCATTACTATGAGCCTAGAGATTAAGATATTCATCTTTCCTGAATTTCATTTGGCTTGATCATTTAAACTTTTGACTGTTAACTAAGAGAAACATGCTACAGGGAGACCTTTATTTTTCAAGAAACCCCCAAATATCACTGAAGAGGTCTATCAAATCCCCATTCATCTTAAAATATAGTTTGTGTGTCCTGCATTTTACTATATCATTTTTTTAATGAAAACTAAAGCATTGAGTGGGTTTTTCTTGAAAGGTGGGCATTACTGAGCAAGTGGTAAAACAAAGGGCAAAAGCTGGAGTGCTAGAAGTTCTCTAGCCATTTCCTAGCTGTGTGACCATGGGAAGGTTATCTCATATCACTGAAGCTCAATTTTTTTCATCTTAAGAATAATAAATTCTACCACTCAGACCTGTTAGGATTAAGTGAGGTACCACGTCAAGTTCCATCTGACTATATTCCTTGAGGGTAAGACTACGTTCTAGCAGCCACTTGTACTAATTATCAATTTATTACTACTCAGCTACAAATCTGGCTTGCAATGCATGCTCTGTGATAATAGACAGAATTCCTTCAAGCACGTCTCCTATACAGTGAACATGATGTTAAGATTTCTCTGTGGAGTGGAAAGACCCTTCAGGAAGACAGGGCTTCTCTTGGTCCAGCTACTGTATAGTTTGGTCAGTAGCGTGGGTGGGAGAACATCTGGTGGTATTCTGTCCCAGCCACAGGCACAGAACACACAGTCCCTCCGTGATCTAACAGCCTCAGCCTAGTATGATGATCACCTCCCTGGAGCACTCCCAAAACAGACAGTGAGTGTTCCAGGCCTCCCATCCACAGTGATGGCCCAACTCTCTCTGCTAGCCTGCCTCCTCCCCCCAGGTTTGTCTCTCATGGCTCTACAGATGTGGACACTGCATACACCAATGCCTCTTACCCACTGCCATTACCTGACTCTATCTGTGTACCTACCCACCAGCTAAAGTTCACCTGCACCCTGCCACTGGAGGGCTGCTTCTGTTTCCCCAGCAACTGGGGACCAGATCTGGCCTAGGTAATGCACTGAATTTCTCTGCTATCCAGTGGCTGCAATCATACCTTCTACAATAATGTCTAAAGGGCATTGTTGGGAGGGGTCCCCCTTTCAAGTTTGTCCTTCCTTGGATACTTTCTTCCTCTTTATATCTTATAGGTACTCTTTTACTATAGTTTAATAATTCTTTATGATAACTTTCTTCTGTTTAAATCACTGTATGGGTTCTGTCTCCTGATTAGACCCAGGCTGATATACCACTGTTTCCCCCAGTGCCAGGAACAGTGAACAACAACACGTATTAGCTCTCCACGTGTCCCTTCCTCCGTCCTCTGGTTAGCCATGAATAACATAGCTGACTTGCTCAAAATCAAAGCATGGATCCAGGTGGAAGGCCAAAGTTGGAACACACTTTCCCTCATTCCTAATCATTTCACTAACTGTTTGGATGTTAATTAATGTCATTTCTGGAGATTGGCTGGAGCCCCTATGGGGACTCTTACCTGATTTGATCATTTAAACTCACAACTAAGGAATTACTTCCAGTCTGGCTCCTGAAGACTTCAGGTCAGATTAATTTACTTCCTCCAGTTAAACCAAAAAAAAAAAAAAGGATTTTTGTTTGCTTGACAGTCTAATTTCCAGTATCAAGGAACATAAATAACCTATGGACTTATCTACTCAAGCATGTTAATTCTATCAGTGCCCACCTATAAGATCAGGGGTAGGAGACACCAAGGTAGTGACACAAATTCAAAAGCACAGTGACTTCCATAATGGCACGATTACTCCAATACTAAGAAGCATGTACTTTAAATCAAAAAGAATAGAAAAAACATGTTAGCAAAGGAAATGAAATCCAAAGTAAGTAAAAGGAGAATAAAAACAAAGTCTTTATTTTCCAGGCCTAGCCCTGTTCTATTCAACAGTGTTATCAGTGACTTGGATGAAAATATTCTTACTAAAGTTGCATTTAACAGAAAACTAGGAGAGAGAGCCTGTTACTAAAACCTGGTGTGGTGGCTTTGTATTGGGTCAACTTAGCTAAGCTAGCACTATGTATTGCAGTATTCCCTTGCCTACAAAGCTTGTGTTTAGGGTTGCCCATGAGAGAAATTTGTAAATTTAGGTAGTGGAAGTGAAACAGTAGCCATTATGCTATGGAGATAATCATTGGTTAGAGGTGGGAAGGGATGCATGTCAAGGTACCAGTGAGTTGTTTGGTTTTTTTTTTTTAAAGTTTGTCCTCAGGGCCTGCCCCATGGCGCACTTGGGAGGGTGCAGCACTGAGAGCACAGCATCGCTCCCGCTGCGGGTTCGGATCCTATATAGGAATGGCCGGTGCGCTCACTGGCTGAGTGTGGTGTGGGCGACACCACACCAAGGGTTGTGATCCCCTTAGCAGTCACGAAAAAGACAAAAAAAAAAAAAATTAAAGTTTGTCCTCACTTTTCTGTGCTCTGTATCCAGCTCTCCTTCACAATATCAGCCCCGCTGAAGAACAGTGACCCAGGCCCACCATCAGAAACTTCACTGCAAACTCAAAGATGGTGGCCATGAAGAGCCAACGCCCCGCCATGGACTTATGCACTTGTCTCTCTGCAGCTGTCATCTAGCACATGGAGAGACCTGGGCTCCTGCAAATTCTGACTCATAACTCACACAGGAGCTGATTAATAACTTTTCTCTGACCTTTTAAAACCTTTTAGTTCCTAGCTCCTACGGCAATTGTATAAATCTAAATCGTATAACCAATTCCTTACCACATAATACTCATAGTTGCCTGCTTCCGTGATTGAACCTCGATTCACGAGAATTCGAAATCTGAAGAATAGGCTCAAATAAATTACATTTAACATTTCTGTATATAAAATATATATAATCTGAGTTCTGTATTTAGGCTAAAATAATTTTTAAAAACCCTATAGAAATAAAGGAGGGGTAAAACAATTACAGATTGTTATGGATTACAACAATTACTGTGAATATCCTGAGGATTCTGGACTGCAACTCCACCACGACCTAAAACCTCACACGGTTTATTAAACAAATAAACAAACAACAGTGTAATCTAATTCCTAAGAAGTGAATGTAAAACTTCATATCGTGAGGATAAAATTGTATCTCCACATTTTACACTGATAAGACAGCATGTGAGATATTATATTAAATCCTAATGTATTTTTAAGAGGAAATACTGTGTTCTGAAGTTAAAAAGTCTAGAAAAATATAAGAATGGCCTCAGGAACTTAGGTTAACTGAAAGTAAAGAGAAATCAGATCTATATATTTGTGGCTACAGAGATAAGAGCTAGGATAAATTATAATTACATAAACAAAGAAACTTGCTTTCACTTAATGAAGAACACTATAATAGCAAATCATCTCAGAGAAATAGAGGCAGCCTGCAATGCCGAGGAAACTAGGTGTCCACCATGGTGCTACTAACCTCTTAAAATTCCATGATTTTAGAGGTTACCAGGGGTTGGGGGAAAGAGGTACTAGGGAGTTACTGCTTAATGAATATGGAGTTTCTGTTTGGATTGATGAAAAAGTTTTAGAAACAATGGTAATGGCTGGCATAACACTGAGAATTTAATTAATGCCACCGATTTGTACACTTTAAAACAGCAAAACTTATGTTATATATATACTTCACCACAATATAAAAAAAATCCATGATTCTGTTATTCTATGTGTGTAATGCAAAAGGTTTAAATTTAAAATTGGACTTAATAAAAAACAAAAACTTCATTACTAATGTGGATAAAGGCATTTCTTTTGAATAGAATGTATTTACCATAAAGGAATTTGCCTAAAGCAAATGCTTCCATAATCCAGTGTTTCATAAAAGCCATAAGCAATTACATGTTCTCCAGCAGTGCTACTGAATCGAACCAGAATGATTCAGTAAGGGCAGAAAAATAACTGTACTCATGAAAAGCTCATTTGTAAGTGTTACCATATTATCATGATGATAAATGTTCTTATTAATGCTAAAATGGAACATATACAGTTTAGAAAAAATTATTCTTTTATCTACCCACACTCAGAGATATACAGATTCACATGTACACAGACCAAAACATCATAATTTAACACGTGAAAGGGAAAAAAGTGCCTAGGAGACTGAAAATGCACTGGCTAAAGTTCATTTCTTTGTTCATAAAATTGCTAAATTTTGATAGATTAGAAAGATATTCAAAAGACATCTACAATCAGAGACCCTTCTGTGTGAGTTTTGGGGTCAAAGAAAAACTCATTTTAAACTTAAAATTTCCTTGGTGTCCCCCACCCCCAAAACATCTTCTTAAATGTGAATGAGTGGAAAAAGACATATCATATCAGTATTAATTGAAAAAAACATAAAAACAAAAAAATCACAGTTGGAGCACTAATACAACCCAACTTCAAGAATCATTATTAAGCTACAATAATTAAGATAATGTGGTATTAGTGTCAAGACAGACACTTAGATGAATAGAACAGAATAAAGAGTCCAGAGATAGAGCATACAAATATGGATAACTGATTTTTAACAAAGGAACAAAGGCACTTCAGTGCAGAAAGAATAGTCTTTCCAACAAAAAGGACTGGAACAACTGGACATCCATTTTAAAAAAAGAAGAGAAGAAGAAGAGAAACAAAAAAAACTTTGATCTATCACTCACACCATATAAATATTGAATCAAATTGGATCATACCTAAACATAAAACATAAAACTATAATGCTTCTAGAAGAAAGCAAAAAATCTTTGTGAACTTAAATTTGGCAAAGATTTCTTAGATATGACACCAAGAGCATAAAATTTAAAAATTGATAAATTGGACTGCATCAAAATTGAAAACTTTTGCTCTTCAAAAGGCACTATTAGGGCCGGCCCGGTGGCGCACTGGATAGTGCGCCGCTTGGGAAGCGCAGCGGCGCTCCCGTCCGAGGGTTCGGATCCCACATACAGACCGGCTCCCGCTCACTGGCTGAGCGAGGCACGGGAGCAACGCCGAGGCTTGCGATCCCGTTGCCGGTCCCCGGTCCGGTACGGGGGCAACACTGAGGGTTGCGATCCGTTGCCGGACACGGAAAAAAGACAAAAGACAAAAAAAAAAAAAAGGCACTATTAAAAGAAAAGACAAGCCAGACTTGAAGAAAGTATTTGTAAATCATATATCTGATAAAGGACTTAAACAGAGAATTTATAAAGAACTCTCAAAATCCAACAGTAAGAAAACAAAATTGGCTAAAGATTTGAAGAGATGCTTCAGAAAGGATATAGCAATAGCATATAAGAAGAAAAGATATTCAATATCATTATTAGAAAAGTGAAAATTAAAACCACCTAATACACACCTCTTTGAAGAGCTAAAACTTAAAAGACTGACAATACCAGATGTTGGCAAGGGTGTGGAGGAAAATTGGAAATCTCATTCACCACTGGAGGTACAACCACTTTGGAAGGCAGTTTGGCAGTTTCATAAAAAGTTAAACATATAGCTACCCTATGACTCAGCCATTCTGCTCCTGGATATTTACCCCAGAAAAATGAAAGGGTATGTCCATAAAAAGGCTTAGACATGAACATTCATAAGAGCTTTCACTGTAATGCCCCAAACAGAAAATCACCAAAATGTCCATAAACACATGAATGGCTAAGCAAATTGGGTATACCTATATAATGAAACACTATTGAGTAATAAAAGGGTAAACTGTTGACACACACAATGACAAGGAATGAATCTCAAAATAATTATGCTCAGTGGAAGAAGCCAGGCAAAGAGGTGAAAAAAAAAAAAAAAAAAAAGGATATATTATATGGTTGTATTTATGCAAAGTTCAAGCAAGTGCAAACTCATCTATAATAACAGAAAGGAGACCAGTAGCAGTTTGGAGATGTGGGAGTTGGGGGAGGGGGAGGGTGGAGAAGGGAGGGATGGAAGGAAAGGATCACAAAAGGGCACAAGGAAACTTTTGGGAGTGACAGACACTTTCATCATCTTGATTGAGGTGATGATCTCACTAGTCTATACATGTGTCAAAACTTACCAAATTATTCACTTTACAAATGTCCAACTTTTGTATGCCAATTATAACTCAATAAAGTTAAAAAATAAACAAAATCAGCAGTTTGTTTGGGATATGTGAAAACTTGCTTGGGATATGTGAAAAGGAGAAAGTCCTTTCTTTCAGCAAGGAAGAGGCAAGATTCAAACTGTGACCAGTACCCACAGAGAGGTCATTTTTTTAAAATGTATATAGTGCCAATGCAGAGGGGGGAAGAAAAAAATAAAATAAAATAAACAAGAAACTCTACCTTTTATAAATGGCAGATGATAGAGGTTTGTCCATTTACATTCTTCAAGCCCAGTTCTGAGGCAATCTGTTTCTTTTTTTTTTTTTTTTTTTTTTTTTT
>NW_007734286.1:0-51775 GCF_000696425.1 Galeopterus variegatus | reverse complement strand
TTTTGGGGACTTTTTTTTTTTTTTTTTTTTTTTTTTTTTGACCGGTAAGGGGATTGCAACCCTCACCACGGTGTGGTCCGCACCGTGCTCAGCCAGTGAGCGCACCGGCCATCCCTATATAGGATCAGAACCCGCGGCCTTGGCGCTCCCAGTGCCACACTCTCCCGAGTGAGCCACAGGGCCGGCCCGAGGCAATCTGTTTCTTAAAGCCTTTTCTCATCATTTGTTTCCTCAAGTGAGCCACTGAAACATTTACATTAATTTTTAGATATTAAATTAATTCAGTGCATTTATCCATCCACCCATTGCACATTGATTATGTGCCTCATTTGGGCCAGACACAGGCTTGGCACTAGATATACAAAAGTGAGTAGAGCATCGTTCTTTCCCTCAAAAAGCCTCACAGCCTTGTGGAAAAAGACTGACAAATTTTAGCAGTAACATACTAAAACAACTATTTCAAGAAATATTAAAAAGTACGACAGGAACACAGAGAAAGAAATTCATTTTGTCAGACACACTGTCTTGTACCACAGTGATTTGCTCAGGATTCCATTTGCTTACTAGACTGTTGGATTTTGAAAAACTCCCTGAGAACAAGGGACCGTGACTCACTCACTTCAGTAATCTACTAAATTACCTAGCACAGTACCTGGCATGAGTGTTTCACACATGTATATGTGCTTGAATGAACAGAAATTCCATTTCACAGGTATGTACTCTTTCACTAGAAGGCAGAGAAGCCATCATGCTGTCAACTTCACAGTTGAGTTCCAACCCTTATCCACTTTGTCAACAATGGCATGGCAATAATCTAAGAGGAGACAAAATCAAAACCTAAATCTAGGTCCCCAAATTCCCAAAGGAATGGCCATTCTCCTAGTGAGAAAGACAGGAAGGAGGTAGGGGTGAGATGGGGCCTGGTCTGCAGAGATCCAGGACAGAAGAATGACACCCATGATTCAAAGTCCTGCCATGGTTCCCTGGAGAGCCCTGGCTTTCTATATGTTGTTGCTATCCGGTATTCTTCTGCCCAGGGGAATACACATGGATAGTATCCATCTAATCTCTGTAGGAATTACCAGTTTCATTGTAAAAGCATTTTCTGGGTATGTGTCAATTCAGTCTGCTATAATAAAATAACATAAACTGGGTGGCTTATAAACAACAGAAATTTATATCTCTCATGTTCTGGGGGCTGGGAAATTCAAGATTAAGATGTTGGCAGACTTGGTGTCTGGTGAGGGCCCACTTTCTGGTTCACAGACATGCCTTCTAGCTGTGTCTTCACATGTTGGAGGGAGCTAGCTAGCTCTCTGGAATTTCTTTTATAAGGGCACTAATCCCAACCCTGAGGACTCCACCTAAACACCTCCCGCAGGTCCCACCTCCTAATACCATCACCTTGGGGGTTAGGATTTCAACATATGAATTTGGGAGGGGAGGACGCAACATTCAGACCATAGCACTGGAGATTACACTTGTGACTTTTTGATTTCCTAAATGATCACAACCCCCTTATCTATGCTCAGTTTCTGAAGGGGCAGAAAGGTGGGAGAGAAAACTGGGAAACTGTGAGCACAGGGTGATAGAATAAACCAGTTTTCTCATTTTGATCAACATATCTGCAAGTATGGAATTTCAGTTAGGACAAAACTTACACAAATCAAAAAGGTCTCCAATTACAACTGAGAGATTTGGATTGAACACCAAGCAGAAATCCTTCATAGCTCTCTTAGAGAGTGCAATTCAACATGACCAGAATAATTTTCCTCTCAATCTTAACGATAAGGCAGATTTACTTCTTGTACTTACATCTACAGAAACGAGAGGTCTCCAAAGGGAAAAGCAGTGAAGTTTATTTAAATTTGTCTGGAGCCCGACAGATGGTTTGAGGAAAAGGGCAAGGGACCCAGGTGCTCAGCGACATCTTGAGTGTTGGACTGCACTCTTACCTGTAGATGGGGTCCTGCATCACCAGCATCTTGCTCTCATCCCATGTCCATTCCTTTTTCTGCAATAAAAGAAGCTATAAATGAATAAGTTAGGCTTGTCCTCAGCTACAGAACCAGGGCACACGAGCTACTGATGCTTATGCAAACACATGCATTTTGTTACTGTCCTGATTTTTTCCCTGAGTGGCCTGGAGTCGATTGCTCTAAAAAGGACAAGTGGAGAATGTCAAGTGTCTAGTCTGATCAGTCTCCTTCAAGCACTCTTTAGGAGAGTGTCTCTCCAGGGCACAGAGTGTAGGCAGGACCCAAGGAGGCCTCAAGGGACCACAGGCAGACTCTAAATTAAAATTTCTTAGAGAAATGGCAAGGAAAAAAAGCCTATACATCATTCCAGAGCAGTGGGAGAGGAAGGGGAACAAAAGGGAGAAGAGGGCAAATGATGCTGCCAAATGCAAGAAATGTAGGGTCCATTTTCCCTCCTTTAAGCCGGAGTGGGGGGTTAGGAGGGAGGGCTCCACACAAGCCAGGTAAGTTAACTCGTACCCTTGCAGTGTCACCCATAAGAGGATATTCATTCTGGCTGCAAACCTAACCTACCATGAACACAAAGGAGACCCCTCATGCAGCTGGGGATGAGAGGTGGGAGGAGAGAGGATTTGACTATAGTGCTTGATGAGGTGAGTAGCACCCCAATGTGGAGGGGGAGCACCGAAGTCAGTAGCCAATCACAAGCCCTTGGGTCCAACCCCCTGGTGCAGGGATGGAGAATCCCACTCCACCTTCACTGGCCTTTGTCACAGACACAGTGCTTTCATGGGGAATTGGGGAAGGATACACTCATGTATGAAAAAAAAGACTCAAGAGTGGGGGGGAAAGGACAAGAAAGCATGTATTGGATTAATTAATGAGTACTTTTAGCCATGTCGATTTCTCAGAGATAATGCACAGAATGGCAACTCTCAAAACATATCAGGGTTTGGCAATTGTTGGGCCTCTACCAGGGACTAGAGGAGACCGTGTCCAGGCCCTTAGAGTAACATTAGGAAAAAGCATTTTTTCCAGAAGCCTTACCCAACACAACACAATACACACGTGGCACACACTGGCGCATGCACACATACACATCTTATTTAATCCCTGAATTTTGATTCAACACCAATCCAATCCAATGAGGTAGGTTTTGGACTGGTTTATAAGCAATTAATATCAAACATTGTTTTATAGACAATAAAACTTTAGCTATAACTAAAAATTAACTATTTTTTTAAAAGATGCCTTCCTTTAATTGCTACTAAATACACTACAAAATTTTAATACATAAATGACCTATTTGGAGCAACACAGAACAAGGAGACTCATTTTTTTTCTAAGTAAGAACCCCCTTCAAATATATAAATACAGGAAGTCCAGACCTTCTTCTTTATACCCAACAATCCCAGGATTTGCATACATCCCTTGCTTGATGAAATCTCCAGACTTCTTGCTACCATAGTTGACTTTCTTTGTACATACTGTACTTTGTCCCCCTCAAAACCTCATACTCTGAACTGGATCCCTGATCATCATGGTATACAGACACATTCCTTTCCATGTTCCAGCCATGACATTAACCAGCAAAGCCTGGTTTGCTGCATTTTTTGCTGCCTCATAACCATCACACATTAGTCTGGTTTTCAACTGATGCACTGAAATTTGTCAGAGTTAAAGTCTAAATGTTTGGACACTTATTTTAAACACACAATATAATTGTTCACCACAGGAGTTCTTTAAACAGCAAAGTATAAATGTTTAAAATATGGTTTGAACTTGAGGCAAATTTTTCGTAACATAAATACTAAATTAAGCCACATCTATAGTCATGATCACATATTCTGCCTACACTTATAATTCAATTCAGTTAGCAATGTTTATGAAGCACCTTTTCTCCGCTGTTGATCCATCTTTTGAGTTTATTTCAACTATTTTATTTTTCATTTCTAACATTTCTATTTTGTTCTTTATTTCTTCTATTTCTCTGCTGAGACTTCCTACTTTTTCACTCCTAAGAGTGTCTGTAGTTGCTCATGGAAGCATTATTGTGATAGCTGCCTTAAAATCTTTGTCAGATAATTCTAACATCTCTTGCCTCTTGGTTTTGGCATCAATTGCCTTTTATCATTGAGGATGAGGCTTTCCTCATTCCTGATAAGGTGAGTGACTTTCAATTGAATTTGTACATTTTGAGTATTATAAGACTCTAGTACTATTTAAGCTTTCTGCTGTAATTGTCATCCTTAGATACTGCTCAAACAGGGAAAGGAAGAGGATGCCACCTTATTACTGCCAGGTAGGAGTTAAGTCCAGGTTTCTAACTCAGCCTCTGTTGACACCCAATAGGGAGAGGGGCTGCTCATTACTGCTGGGTGTGGGTGGGAGTTCTAGCTTCCCACAGGGCTTCCACTGACACCACCCTGGCTCAAAGGGATAAGAGTGTCCTGTTACTGCTCTCCATGTGGCCTCCACTGACAATACACAGGGTAAGTGGCCTCATCATAGTGGGCAGAGGTGGAAGTTTGGGTTCTTCATGCGGTCTCGACTGACACCATGTGGGAAATGGGGTTGGGGGGTGGTTGGCGCCCTTCTCAGCTTTCTGTGGTACCACCCGGCAGGGTGGCTGGGGCACCTCATCACCCCTGGACAATGAGATGAAAGCCCAGGCACCTGCTCAGCCACTGCTGCCTGGGGAGCTGGGGGAATAGTGGTGGTGCAGTTTTTTTCTGTGTTGTTTGGCTGAAAGAGAGTGGTTATGTCTAGAAGTTTTGTGCCTTACTATGCTGTCCTTTTCCCTCCTCCTCTGGCTAGGGAGAACAGATTTTATGTCTGTCCCCATTGGCATATCTGGATTGCCGGCTTCTTCAACTCCAAGTCTGGGATATACGAAGTCAAAAGAAAACCCAGGGAACTCACAATTATGTAATTCCTTGGGTACCAAGGTTCTTAGCCAGCTGCCTTCTCTCCACCTTTCAGAAACTCCTTATGTTTGTTTTATATATAATGTCCAGGGTTTTCTGTTGCACTTAGCAGAAGGAATAGGGAAAAGTGCATCTATTCCGCCTTCCCAAAAGCAAAAGTCTGCTTCAAATACACACACATATATATATTTTTTCTCCTTTAAAACCTACAGTACCTGGGCTCCACCTCTATAGGTACAGGAATACAGAGGGTCCACGGTGAGGCCCCCAAATCTGTAGCTTTAACAAACATTTCAGGTGATTGTGATGTGACCCTAGAGTTGAGAGCCACTGTTGTATACCAAAGAAAGGTTCGATTGAAACACCAACCAGAGATCTCTTTCACATACTGCATAGTCCTCTGGAATCTGGCACAGGGAGGGTCCCCTGACACTCCAAAAACAGTCAACTGACAGTGATCTCATTAACCACTGTCTCTGGCCAGGGCCCCCCTCAGTGCTACTCACTAAGTAACTGCCATGAATTAAACACTTGAGGGGTAACAGCAAGAGGGTGCTCAGCTCCTGAGGAACTAGGTCTTCACTTTTCTCATGTTCTCCCTATCAGGAGAGTCTTCTCCTAAGAGTCTGTGCTACTGTGCTGTGACTGTCAAAGTAAGCAGAGGAGTAAATGACTCAATGCACCAAAGAGGCCGTGAAACTCCCAGCCGCTACCACATCCACTGCCCCTTTTGGAGAAAAGCAGCCCCAAAAAGAGTTCTTTCTGAGTGTGGATGACTTGGTTTATGCTGTGTGCGTCTGATGAAACCAACTCTGCCAACCTGGGCATGACCAACTGGGCTCGGGATCAGCACCTGACTGACCAGAAGGGCAAGTGCCACTGAGGGGCCAGCATAAAACTGCCCAGTTGTTGAGCTCTGTGATAAAAAAAAGACCCAATTCTACCCAACAAACCCTCTCTTTGGAGAATATCGAGTCCTAGACTGAGCATAGGCTGAGCCCCCAATATTGGCAGACGGTTTTTGTGACTTGCACTTACGTCTCCACTCAAACTGGCTGCAGCACTAAGACAGGACATGCATCAAGCACCCACTCATGTTTCCTCCTAGCCTAGCAACACACCTCCATTATCAGAGATAGCCGGGGCAAGACTTCTCTGAAACTCTGAAGAATGTAAGTAATGTAACCATTAAAAGGAAAAAATGAGGCAAAATACACAGAACTATTTTCTTTCTCTGGCAGACCTGAATAGGAGGATGGGAAGACCAGGCTCCCAGGGCACCCTGTGATAATTTAATAAGAATGAACACCGGCAGGGTCTACGGAAGCCAGAAAATACTTTACTTTGAAAAGAGGTCCTAGCACCCGTATAGAATATCTTGGGGAGGGGGGACTCTCAAGATAAAGATCTTTTCACCTACTTATTTTTCTTTTCTGAAAATCCCACTAAAATCTAGTCCTCTCCCTTTAAAGATCTTACAGTAATCCTTGGGCGAGTCTATGAAGAGATCAGGAAAGTAAGATAACTCAAAGTGTTTGGGGGATAGTGGGGACTCGCCAATGTTTTGGTTTTTTAAGAACCTAAGGCAAATATGGTTTTCTAACCTGTCTCTCTCTCTCTCTCTCTCTCTCTCTCTCTATGAATTCCTTACTCCAAGGTAATTTTAAAAGTCAGTGAGAGACTAGCTCAACTTGAAGGTTCCATGTCATACACTGGCTAGTCAAAATTTTCTGGAAGAGAAAGGAAGGTGTGGTCACCAGAGTGCACCCTACAGACCTCCAACCACAGGGAGCTTAACTAACCAAGGGCCCAGCTGCTCGCGTTCATTCAGGGGCCATGCTTGTCACAGGCTGCTCCAGCCAGTGACTGAGTGTGGAGGGATACTACTACTGAGGCAAGACAGTCCTGGGAAACACAGCAACCCCCTGACAGGTGACTTTAGCTGCAGAAATCCCGGATGGCCTTGCCAAACCTTCCTCAGACCACACTGCAGTCTAAGAGCCTTTCACCCAAACCGCCTTCCCTCACCCCTGCACGCGGAGGCAGGCCCACCCTGCAGTCTGACAGCTATCCCAGCCTTTCCTAGATGCCTTCCCCATTTTCTCCCGCAGCCATTTAATACTGTCTTGGCATTTGCTTCTTGGAGGACCCAGACTAACACAGAGAGTGAAAGCTGAGAATGGAAAGATATAGGAAAATCATCTTTATCAGTTTCATTTTTGATTCTCACAATATGTTTCCTAGTTGATATAGGGGAAAATGTCCTGTATTCCATTTAGGAATGAACTTCTACATACTGCTTTCTTTTACATTAAAGTTGATCTCCACCTTAAAGATGAACACTGAAGCTCAGAGTAGTTAACTTATTTCCCTCCATGACCACCTACTCCAGTGGTAAAGAAAATCCGTCTCCTCTCTCTCTAGACTTCAGTTCTCTTTGCTACTCCAAGCAATCAAATCAAAGTCTTTCACTCACCACTGCCAGGAAGCTCTTTGCATTTAAGAGAGAAAGGGGATAAAGGACTTGTTGTGTATGCTTCTGTAAGACCACTGAGTGAGGGTAAGCACATCCTTGATATAGGAGGCTTCTCTTTTTTATCTATTGAGTGCAAATGTCAAGTGCTCCATGGAAATTCACAGCCATTTTATCATTCCAAAAGCTTCTGGCAGGGAATATAATGTGGGAACTGGTTTAGAGGTAGGTCTGCCTAGAACAGTGCCAATGAGAGAAAACAGAGTCAGGAATAATTATCATACTGGTCCTGCCTCCTTTTGGAAATTGGAAATGGATACAGTATCTTTAAGCCCTTTCCAAAGAGCGCAAAAGTGGAGGATGAATCTGTACTGACAATTTTTTCCTATCCCTAGTGGAAATTATTAGTAAGCATCACCATTATTCATGCAGCATCATTTGTACGCCTGGCAGCAATGGTTATTTCTTTAGAAAAAAAAATTAAAATTAAAAATAAAAAACCTTGCAAAGGCCATATAAACACAGCTTGACAAATTCTCCATGCTTCTAGATAAAAGGATCGAGCTGAAAATATAGCTATCTTCCACCTACAGGTATAATCTATGGATACCAGAAAACACATTTTAAAACAGAGGTACTAGTAAATCTTCACACAATTCCTAATAGGTCTGTTTTAAAACTAACGGAAAATAAAGAAGGCCAAGAAACATAACATGGTGGAAGAAAGACTGGACTAAATTTAGGGCTTAAATTCATACCCTGGGCCTGTCAGTAACTACGTGATCCTCTAATCAAGTAGAGGATCAGACCAGGTCCTTTCTTAACTCCCTTCTCCTAAAATCCTGGTTCTATAATTTTGAGTGCCTCCATTTCTTACCCAATTAGACTTGAGCACTATTTTTCCATAGTAACTAACAGTACTGTTTGGGCAGGAAAATCATTTCCTTGTGATGTGATATCCCCATGACAGAGTACAGGTTAGAAGTTAAAGACCCTGGACTAATTAGTTAGGCATTTTCTATAGAGGGGTTTTTTATCTAAAGGATTCCCAGGAGATTAGTATACACTCACGTAGAAACATAGTAGTGGTAAAAACCTGCTTGGGATTTGAGATCTTGGGCAAGTTGTTCAATCTTTTTTTCTAAAATGCACATAAGAACGGTATCTACGCCATGGGATGGTGGTGAGGATTTAATAAGTGTAAAGTGCATCAAGCAAGGCCTGGAAAACAGTAGGTACTCAATATCAGTGCTGGCTATTATTATTAGCTGTTCTCATTATCATCTTAGTGGGAATTACTTCTATCTGTTTGCTCCCTCTGTTCTTGTATCTTCCTAAGTTGATGGAATAAGATTTGGGAGAAGACACAGTTCCTGCCCCTTAAAGGCTTATGACCTGTGGGGGAAAGAGATAAATAATTATAATGCGATTTTATAAGAGCTATAATATACCTATGAATGCATACAGTGTCATTAAAAATAACTTTGTTAGAAAGGGTCCATATCTAATACCCCAATGTAACCTACAGTTTTTTGAACATGGTAGACACAATAAATATTTGTTAATGAGAATGATGAAGCCATTCTAGAATGTTGCCTTAGGGGATCTCAACAGATTTACTGGTTTACAAGAGAAACCACATGAAACTGAGGCCCTTTAGCTCTTTTATTAGAAAAATCCTTTGGATGAAGTTCAAGACTAATCTTTCTTATTCAAGATTCCACTCCCTAGCAAATGATGCTATAGTGTGAATCCAGCACTATAATAAATAAGCATTATTATATACATAGAAAAGATAATTACTTGGGCCTGGTTGGGAGTTGAAGGAAATGTACTGATTGAGAGATAACAAAGTAAAGCTAATTATCTTAGTAACTGGGTTCACTTCACAAATTCAATCTAGGATTCATAAGGAATTTGTGATTCATTATTTGCTGGCATCAGTTCAAGAAGACAGCATTTTTAGACAGCTGTTAATATAACCAAAAAGATGTTTTTTACATCTCAGCGAGCAATAATTATAATATATTTGGCTACAGCCTACACTAGTATAATGCATCTGAAAATCAGAGTCACCTGAACAAGTCCTACTAATAATACTATCAAAATTAGCAATTTCTATTGAAGCCTTTCTATGCTTGGGAAAGGCTCTCATCCTTGTTTTTTAAGTGGCAGATTGATAAGAGGAGAAAGAGGAACGAGAATGTGATAATCAAAAGCAACAAACTAGACTTCATTTTACTCAGTTACTAAGTACTTATTTCTCCCTGCTTTAATGACATTATCACACACACATAATGTTCGTTGATCCAGTGAGCCAACAACCACAATTACTGAAAACACTCTGCATGTGCCAGGTTTCCTGGTTAGTGCTGGGCTTACAAAGATGGCCCCTGCCCTTAAAATTTCACTGGAGGCCACGGGCTCCTTGCAAACATGCTGTCCTCCTCAGCAAGGAAGCACACCACCATTCACCAGCTGTAGACAAGCCGAGGAGAGACAGGAGGCTTGGTGGCTACTTCAGGGGGTGTTTGACCTCAGAGGGTTCCTTCCTGCCCTAGAGATTGGGAGACAACGACACAGCAATTGCTCTGCCTCTGGGGTCTGCTTTCTCCATAGTACAAGAGGTTCTCAAAGACTTGAATACATACAGGTGACCTATACATACACACAAGCACCAAAAAGCATGGTTCCAGAGCTGATGCAGAGTGTTTGAGCTGGAAAAATTAAAGTGATCACCTAATCCAACTCTTCATTTTATAGGTGAAGCTCAGAGAAGCAAAATAACTTGCTCAGAGCCACACAGCCAGGAAGGGTAGAGCCAGGACTAGAACCCAGGTCTTCTTGTCTCAACCAAGGGCTCCTTCCACAATGTCACACTGACTCAGTGAAAGCCAACATACTATTTGTGGGAGTAGAGAACTAGTCAATATTTTTACCAACTAATCTGGTACAGGTGCCTGACTAATAAATAGGGAACATCAGGCTGTCCATAGTACTGCTGCCTCATGGCAGAATACAAGCCATGGCTGTTTCTACACCTGGTAGGAGCTCCAGTTCTTAACCTAATCATGATGGCTGTCAGTGAATTTTGCCAGCTGTTCTATTTCCTTGGAGAGAATTGTGCATTTACACCATAGCATGTCTATTCTCACCCCCTATCAATTCTACAAAGAGAAAGAACGAAAGTGTGTGTGTGAAAGACCTGGGTGTGTTTGAGTGTGCTGATAGCACTCTCAGATACCAGAGGACTGTCACATGGGAACAAGATGACAAAAAGCCTGATTGCTGTTAATGTGCATTCATCTGTCAGAGGCAGTGTAAAATGAACCCTGTGATTAAAGGCATTATCCAAATCACAGCCACAGCCCTGAAATGGACACCGAGCGTGGGTGGAGGAAACAAGATGGGAGGTTCCCTTTTCCCAAACCTGGCATCAGAAGAATCAGATCTAGAAAAGACCCGCTAGATCACCGCTTCTCTGGCCAGCAGGAGGGTGAACATACACTGGAAATTACCAAAAATGGAGTTTCAAAGTGAGTCACAAGGTCACAAGGACTCCCTCGGGAAGACGCTAGTTCAGCTTAGCTTTCGTGGCCTTAGTGGAAGGGGGCGGCTTCTCTCGCAGGTGCTACCTCAGCATACTGCTCCTTACGTGTTGTGTGATCTGACTTCAGTTTCTCACATGCACGACGGGGATACCACCACACATGGCACATGATACAGGGGGGAGACAGTGAGATGGGAAATCAGATTGTCTCCTAATGACAAAACTACGAAGTCGCCCCATAATGGACAACATCAGAGGATACTAAATTACTTGAAAGGTACAGAACTGCCCCTAGGACAGCAGGCCTTGAAATGTAACCTAACTGAAAGTAAACAGAGATGATGTCAGTCAGAAGTGTATGTGCATTGAAATGGTGGGGAGATTCTGGGCATGTCAGCATGGAAGTATAGGAGCCAGAGAGCCACAGAGCCAAACGCTGTCAGGGTCTGTCAAACAGACTCCAGCAACAGCATCTGCCCAACAAGGCCAGTATGAACATCCACTGGAGCCAAGTATTGTAGCACCTGAGGCCAGGAAACCTTCCTGCCGCACAATTAGCTGACGTGCTCCATTTGTGTGCGCACCCAGCAACCGCTAATAACTTGCCTTCTCACATCATTTGCCTCCAATAGAAAGAAAATGTGCTCGCCAGGCTGATGGGAGTACCTTGTCCAGGAGATTTCTATGTCTCAGAATGAATGAAGACACTGTTGGTCTAGTTTATACATCAGCCTCTTCTGAACCTTGTCTGTATGAGTTAGCATCCTAAGGTTCATAACTTTGCATCTGATGAGGCTCAGTGTCTGGCTCTGAAAGGCTGACAGTTCAGACCCTAGTGAGAGAGGTGCAGTCCTGTGAGGAGATCACCTGTGTGGCTCGTTTCCCCAGGTGACTGGGTGCCATGGACGCTGACCAAGAGAAATGTACACAAGGTGATGAGGGGATGGATGGCAATGAGTGTGAAAGCATCCTGTAACCCAGAAAGTGCCCCCCAGAGACAGTCTTTCTATCAGCTGGACATGAAGGCACCAAGCCGCCAGCTTCCTCACACGGAGGGCTGTGCAAAGCAATCTGACATGTGTGACAAAAGCCACACTGGGATTCAGCCTGGCTCCCTGAGTCACGAGCTTGGGTTGCACTGGCCCATTTTCTTCTCTGAGGATATGTCTTGTGCAAATTCACATTGCTGTCGTCCACAATTTCTTTAATGGGGGCCCAGGGACTTGATAGGCCTCAGCTTACTTCAGCAACCCTCCTGCTCAGGAACTCCTGAGAGGACAACACTAAAGACTGTCCCATGGACAACCTCTGCATACATGTATGTGAGGTAGGGGGAGAAGCAGAAAAGATAGCCCCAGGGTAAGAACAAGATGGGTCCATGGTCCCCACAGTGGGCGTCAAAGATATTTAATAAGCTATTACAGATTCCTCACCCTTTTGAATTTTGAAAGATTTGGTTCCTTATAAACAGTATATCTGTTTTTTTCCTACATACTTCCAACCTCAGCCATAAAACACTTTCTAGAACCACTCTTAAAGATATTAAGGGAGCATGAGAGAACACGTTTTGGTCTAATATACAGGAAGCTTTTGTAGCCATCCAGAGATGCCCCAAGAAGTAGTAAATTTCCCATCACTAGAGGTATCCTGGACATACCTTGGACATACATTGGACAATCTCTTTTGTGAGGATGTTATAGAGAAGATTTATACCCTTGGATTGACGAGACAGCTACCCTTTAAGATCCCTCTCAGTCATGCAATTCTCCAAGTTTACGTTGCCTACCACTGTGTACTTGTCTTTGCCTTCCATACCTCCACCCTCTGCCCCTCACACCCCAGACTCAAGTCTGCTTAAGTCCCATTTGAATAAAAAGCAACTTAGGTTTGGAACCAAAGGAAACTCAAGTCTAAGTAGTACTATGCTATGGTACTACTGTCAATAAGTGTAATAATAAATTTTATAAAAACAAAGGCATTAGCCGAGTCCAGGAAAAAAAAAAACCAAAAAAACCCCCAAAACCTCTCCTTACATATCTTCCATTAACCAGGCTCTTTTCCATTACTTTTTGAAAACACACGTCCCCTGCCCCTTATGAATCTAGTATTTCCAAGGGGTTGATGTTACTCTCCCACAACACAGACAACTAACACAAAACAGACAAGTGTTTAAACAACACAGGCGCACTTGCCTGTCTCACCCCGACCCAGAGCAACGCTGTGTGCATCAACCCCTCCCTCCTCTTCCTCCCACCTTAGCCATGCTCCACCTTCCCGCACACTGAGCAAGAGCAGTGGCTGGGTCTTAAGGACTATTTAAATATGGGCTGTAATAGAGGACACAGGATGCACAAAGGGGCTGTGTGGCACCTGGGGTGGGACTGAGGCTTGCTCCAGCAACAGAAGGGGACAGCTGCCAAGGCAGCCTCCTCTCATCCACTCCCCCACTGAACCCTGTTACTCATTATCATTTAAATTGGAAATAATTCCCAAGATCAAGATTCAAAGGTAAAGGTATAAAAAAAGGAGAGGGGTTTGAACGCAAGGATGGCAGGAGTTGACGCCCGTCACCTGTGAGATACCAGGACTGATGCAGCAAGGCGGCTGACTAGGCCACAGGCCCTGCCTCATTCTCTGCTCTGCTGCAGCCTCTCAACAGTGTTGCTTGTCACAGCAGAAGAGCTCGCCAGGTAAGGGAGGGATTCTGTCCAGAGAGTGAGCTAGAAGGGAAGGTACCCCCTGCCTGCCTTCCCGGCTTCCCTCTCTCCCGCGTTTCTGGTTCAGAGCCTCTTACCTTTTTCTTCTTCTTCAGAATCACTTTCACTCCATCCACTGAAACCATAATGCTCACTTTCTTCTTCTTGATGTTCTTGGCTTTAAACTCATACTGCAAAGGAGAAGAGAACAAAGAAATGTAATCCAATCAGTGCATCTGTACAGCCCCAGCTAGCCCAGAGCCTGACACAGAGGGCCACGGACAGGTGCGGGGAGCTGGTGCCGTTCCTGGGGATATGGAGCACCTCGGGATGGAAAAGCAGGCAGATGTCTGCAGGCAGGGGCCCAGGCAATCTCTGGGTTAGAACAAGGACACTAAGTGGCTATCAATTCTACCACTCAGCCATCAGGTTGGACCATAGGAATAGACCTAATCTATCCTAATGAGATGAGAACACAACCTACTTTGAAAATTTCATCAAAAAATCAGAAACTTCCCTCACTAACTCATTCTACCATTTCATGACTTCCACTGGCAGGCAAGTATTCCTGTGTCTAACCAAATGCTGCTGAAACTCCATTCCATCTTCAATGAACAGTAAGAGGAGCTGGTGCCAGTCTTTGTATCAGGAGTTTTTGCACACCAAAAGATAATTGTGAGTTCTAAGTTATTCCCTACGAGTTCAATCCCCAAATTCCTTTATCTGTGAGTCAGTCTCCAAGTCTACCCACAGTCCTATTAGTCTGAAGATTTGGGGGTAGAGATTATTCTAGAAAAGATCTTACCTATGACAGCTATAAGAAGGGGCACTGCCTCACAACCCCTTTATTTTAAACTCCACTTTGCAGTCCTGAACAGAGCTGCTCTAATCACAGCCCCACACTGCTGACGGATATTCACCTCAGCCTAAATCCCAGATCTTTCTGTAACATTTGCTCATTCACAGCCACTTCCTGTGCTTGTGTAGCTATTCATAACTGGCATATAATTCTACATTTTCCCCAGCAAACTTCAGTCTGAGCACTTCTCCAGTTTTTTTAAACCATTTTCATCTGAACCCCATCTTACTACCTAGCAAACTGACCTGGCAAGCTCTCTAATCAAACATCTGGGCTACAGATTAGAAAATAAGTAACACAGGATCCAGAGCCAACCTACAGCCCCTCTTCTCTGGGACCTTTCATACTCAAGACGTCCCACCATGCTACCATTCAAGCCTGCTTAAAGGTACCCAGCTCCTTGCATGTGCATCTAAAATCTAATTATCTCTACAGCTAGTGTGTTGATAGGAATGAACATAATCTATCCTAATGAGATGAATACATAGTCTACTTTGAAAATCTCATTGCAAATCCAGAATCTTCTCTTGGCCATGCCTTTTAATACTCTAATGTTAATAACTCAACTTAGAGCTTCCTATACTGTCTAAAGTCTATCCCTTCCACTAAAATCTCAGTGATCTTATTGTGTAGTATAGAGTTAGTGTTGATGCCCCTTGGCTGTCTGCTTTTTATGGACAAGAGCATGACCTCACTGAGGTGAAATATCTTTATGTTGTCAGGGAAGGCTCTGGATCACAGCTGATTTGAGTCTCCAAGTGATGGCAACCTACATCACTCCCAAGTCTGGGGGTCAGTTCCCCCACCTCCAATCACTTCCAACAGCTCTCCTTTTTATCAAGGGGGCCTGGAAGGAGAGCAAACCAGAGCAGCAAACACACAGGAGAGAGAAAAGAAAACTATAGCCTCAGAGTCTGCTTCAGCCTAGGACTCTAAAGCCAATTATGAGTAAAGGAGGGGAGGCGGGGTGCATCTGACAGGAAGAGGAGGAAGAGGAAAATTCTTTGTACTGCAGTCTGGCTCAGACACATAACAAATGACTCTTTAGGCCAGCAGCCACAAACCGGTGAAGTCTAGAATTTGTCTGATTGGCGTGCACTTGGGGACACAGCTCCAACTTGCAGTATATCCCAGGACTGCAGCATTCTGCTTAGCTGCAGTGCTAGATGAACTGAAACGACCTCAGGGTGGGAGAACCGGCATGACAATCTGCAAGTTGGCTGGCTCTGATCTTGTGCCTACTGGGAGAGAGGAACCAGCTATGTTTCCTGACCACACCCGCATTTACCTTCACTCACGTGGACTTTAATAAACACAACTTTCCAGCTACACCTCCCTTTGAACAAGTCACTAAAATCAGGGCTGCTCCTGTCAGCCAAAGGAATACAGAAGGTGTGTTTTGATGAACTCAGGTGAAAGTTAAGAGCATAAGAGTCCTAAAAACACCCAGAGGATGACAAAACCTGATCTAGACAGGTCAGTCCTCAACTATTTGATTGTCTTTGTTCTCTTCCAGTATGTCACTTTCACAAGCTCCACATACTTCCTTCTTTCTCTTTTCTAGCAACACAGTCAAAATGAATACCAACTACCTACCCCTGCAAGGAACTATGTTGTTCTCGCCAGCCCTAGTTTTAGAGAACATATTGCATGCTAAGCCAGAACTTTTTTTTTTTTTTGGACCGGTAAGGGGATCGCATCCCAAGTGAGCCACAGGGCCAGCTCTAAGCCAGACCTTTAAATGCCTTCTACTTCCAGAAGAATCTTGTAGTTGACCATATCTCTCTCTCGTTTGATCCATGCCCCTGTTGGTTTCCCTCTCTCTCTTGAGACTTTTATTTAATCAAGATCCTTCCCTCAAGCTCGGCCAAGAGGCACCCAGCCAACTCCTCACTTGTGTGTCTGAAACCTTAACTATTTCTATAGTTAGTGTCTTGACAAGCTTGGCCATGTCTTTTAATACCTTCATCATAAGAACTCAAAATGCAACTAAACTTTCTCTTTGGAACTGGAAAACAGCCTCTAATTTGACCACCATGCACATACTCCCAGATGGCTCTTACAGGGTCTATGGGCAGTGACCACACAGAAAAGCATGACCAAATGATTTCTCCCAAGATCTCAATGATAGTGACAACACAGGTGCTCCTTACAAGAGCTGGTAGAATGCTTCAAAATGAAAATGGGCAAGAAAAGCAGAAATAGGCCTCCAGGTCCTGTTAATAACAGCTACCAGTACTATCTGAGTGTTGTTTCTAAGGGCTTAGGTTAGACACAATCTGTATTTACTCCACCTGCCTGCTGGTCAGATGTCCCAAACCATTTTCAACTGGAGAATTAGAATTTAATTGCAGTTCTGTTTGGAAACTAGGGAAACTAAAGGAACTGAAGTATCTGAAAATGCTTAAATATTTATTATCATTAAGCCATTTGTTTATATGTCAATTACACTTCACTCGGACAACCATGTTATTGTGCTCATTGGGAAGACAGAAAATGGATTTGGACAGAGGGGAGACAATGGAATAACCAGGAGAACAGAAACAGGAGGGCTTCTCAGGGACAGGTCCTTTTTCCCAGACTGTGTTGCTCCAAGGTGGAGCACTGTCTGGGCAGCTGGGCTCAGGAGGAAGCATCTGTGTTCTACAGGACAGGAATCTAATCTGCTCAGGCTTTGCCAGGGGCTGAAGAACAAAAAGGACTGATGGTGCCACCGTCTGTGGCTAAGGCCAGCCTCCCACAAAGCCCATGCCAACCCTAGAGTGTGTGCCAACAGACCTGGCCCTTCCCCCAGAATGGCCAACCTGATCTGGTACATTTGCTTTGCTAGCCAGAGCCCCACCAGCAAGGACAGATGAAGCCCTACAGGATCTGACCTTTTAGGAAACAAAACAATACAAGTCCTGGAACACCAACGCAGACAAGAAAGACCAAGGGAAAGTGTTTGGAGTTCACAAACAGAGCCTTGGGACCTTGTATTGGAATAGTGGCCCTAGAACTTAATGTACTGTGCCAGTGAGTAAGGCCCAGGAATAGGAAGCTGGGTAGAGAGAGGATCCAACAGGAGCCAGGAGTAAACACTCAAGAGAGGACATGAGTAAGAACATTGGCCAGAAGTTGGAACCCAGAACTACCTCCTAACCCTGTGCGTCCCAGTCCCTGGGAATCCAGGCAGAGGAAGCAGAAAGTCTGCAACAGCAGAGTGGGTGAAACAGCTGAGATGGGCACCTAATGAAGGGACCAGCCCAGCCCTGGGCTTGAGGATATCAGATGCTCCCACACACTTAACAGTCTATTTTCACTACAATGTGTAGCTCCCTGAAGAATTGTTGGATGTTTGACAACAGCTCATTCTCGACCAACATATATATATATGTGTGTGTGTGTATATATATATATATATGTTGGTCGAGAATATATATATATATCCCACACACACACAGGATCCTTGGTTCCTGAGCCACCTTGGGTACAAATAATTTGGCTAGTGATACATTCTCTCACCTGCTTCATAGAAAGAAAGTTCCCTCGCGTTCTTAGCCATAAAATTCATTTTGCCCAGCTCCTTCCCACTGTCCCCACAATGCTCACAGATGTGAGCGAAGACCTGCTTATTAGTCAAGGTGCTCAGAGGCAACTTCACCAAGAGGAGAGGATTCAGTTTGCAAAGGCACATAGTGATGCTTAGACTTCTCAGTCCTCAGCTTATATTCGGCTGAGTTCACTACCTGTCTAGAAGGAGCCCTGTGGCTTTGCTTCCTGCAAATAATCACAGGAAATTTAAAAGTGAATTCTGACAGTGCCGCTGGGCATTTTAATATTCTGCCTGGAGTCTTGGTTTTGTGAGTGTGAGTACATCTCCCCAACAAAACTGTAAGCACCTTGACGAAAGGGACTGCCTTATAAAGGACTTACAAGAAGTCCTCCTGCACTTATTTGAGAGTTTAATAACTTAAGTAGTGAGATACAAAATTCGAGTACACCCATGTTCATAGCAGCATTATTCACAATAGCCAAAAGGTAGAAGCAACCCTCCATCAATGGACGAATGGATACACAAATGTGGCTTATGCATACAATGGAATAGTATTCAGCCTTAAAAAGGGAAGAAATTCTGACACATGCTACAACATGGATAAACCTTGAGGACATTATACTAACTGAAATAAGCCTGTTACAAAAATACAAATACTTTATGATTCCACTTGTACAAGGCATGTTGTCAAATTCACAGACACACAGTAGTATGGTGGTTGCCAGGGGCTGAGGGCAGGTGGTAACGGGGAGTTAGTGTTTAAAGGGTACAGAGTTTAAATTTAGCAAGATAAGAAAAGGGTCTGGAGATAGATGGCAGTGACTGTTGTATGAAAACACGAATGTACTTAATGCCACAGAACTATATGCTTAAAAATGGTTAAATGATAAGTTTTATGTTATGTGTATTTTACCACAATAAAAAGCTACAAAATCAGAAAACACGGTCACGGTAAACCAAACATTTCTTCTCACAGCAAGTCCACTTTAATTCTGCTTGCAAAAGGATATTTCTGTAACTCCCCCACATGCAAGTTAAATAAACATGTCACCTTTTCTAGACTTCCATGTAATTGCATTTGATATCCCCTATGCCAGAGTGCCCACCCGCACCATCTGTCTGCTGAACTCCTGCTTACTCTTGAACTATCCACTCCGACTTCTCCATAATGAAGCCGTCCATGTCAACTCCCCCTTCCCGTATCCTCCCACAGAGTTGCTCCATGGACTTGGCTGCTGTAGCAATTTGCCAGCCTCTTATCACTCACGGTAGACTGGTTGTTTATTTATTTCCCAGTAGCCCATGCCCTCCTTGAGAGCAAGAAATATGACTTACGCACAATTGGGCCCAAGAAAATAGCACCAAGACATGGAAGGGTGATAAATGAATGTCAAAGAAATTAATGAACACAGCTGACAGTGCCCGAGAAAAGATGATGCTATATATAAGAGTGAAGTAAGCATTCCAGAAGTTAATTAATTAACAACTTACTTTATTAAAACTTGGATTGCATTCCACAGTACAAGAACTTTTGAAAGATCTGATCTTCTTTAAATGGTCCATACTCCACAGCACAGTGCTGAGCACCTTATCTATGCTTGACACACACTTCTTTAAATGAAATAGTTTAAAGCTGCCATTATTGGTCAAGGCTGTTTGCAATCATTTTGCAGTACAGTTAGGAATAATGAGTTGGGGGGTGGTCGTGTAGATGAACTTCTGTTCTCTGGGCTACCCAGCTTCCCTAAGTTCCAGCTCCTGTGCCTATGCAACCAGAATCTGGGGGACAGGGTGCCAAGAGCCATAGCAGTCCCTAACAGAGACAGTGACTTGTATTGTTCATTTATATGAAATCTCATAAATGTCAGCAAGACCAAGACCAAAGTTGGTCAGAATCCTAATTCTAGAATACCTCTGAGGATTCGCAGAGAGGCTGGGTAGAGAAATTCATTTATCTATGTACTGACCTCATTCCCAGTATAACATATTTTAGTAAGAGACATATTACTGAAAATTGGGTATAAATAAAATCTCTATTATCTGTAAAATGCTTAAAAGGAACCAGATAAGCTAATTTTTAAAGGACTATTCATTGTCATTGTGCTAATATTGTGAAGTACAGAACTGAAGTATAGCCCAGCTCCGTAAAACAAGGAGATCTAAAGTTCAAATTCTAAATACCATTTGGGATACTGATTTAAAAAACAAAAAACAAACAAACAAAAAGGCAGAATCCCAGACCCAGCCCTCAGAGATGTTCGTTCAGCAGGTCTAGGGCACATTCAAAAGTTTGGTACAGCCAAAAAAAAAAAAAAAAAAAAAAAAAAAAAAAAAACGCTTTTCAAAACTTTTTCTTAAATGTAAAAGGTAGTATAGATTACACTATTCAGAAACACTACTCTGGGCCATAAAAACATATTACAAGGATTATTACATATTTTCACTTACATCAAGAATTGCCTTAGACTAAATGTGTCTTGATCATATATGTACTATTTTTAAAGTGTAGCTATTATTGTAACAATTAAAATAGAGATTCTTATGAAAGCACCACTGCTATTTGGTATCACTGATTTTCTAAATCAAAGGCTGCTAAAATCCCAAGTATTATGTTGGGAAGGAATTGTGCTGGGTGGGAGGTATCAAGTGTTCATACATTATGTTTCATACATTTTGTATGTCTGACATATTTCATCAAAAAATTTTAGAGCTGGGTGGTCACCTATGTTGACCAAGCTTCTTGTCTTACTGATGAAGAAGACGGTACAGCCAGAGATGGTAGAAGACTTGCCACGGTTCATTAGCAGAAATCCTGAGCCTGGAACCACATCTCCTGATTCTTGGTTCTGTGCTCTTTATGTTGCCCTCTCTGTCTTTTTCACTGGCTCAGATCATGGCTCCAGGAAATAAAATTATCCATTCATTCCTCCATTCATTCAATACCTGTTTAATGAGCTCCTTCATGTGTACACAACCCCCATCTTATAACAGGAAGCAAGAAGAGGAAGAAGTATCTATTGGAAATTAACTTCATAGGATCAGAAACATTCTCAGGCTTCTCAATGGAAAGCCTGTAAACCTCCCCCCCCCAAAAAAAAAAAATTCTCTTTCATACTAATCACATTGTCTGGCCTCATTTCCTTTGTTGCTTACTACCCTGTTCCACACTCCGGGACACATGTCGATAATCTGGGAAGGGTACAAAATACCGGTGAGGACATGGTAAAGGGAACTTCTGAACATAAGGAGGACTTCAGGGCAGGCAACATCCAAGTTCATTGCTGCGGGGAACATTGAGAAGGTGGGAGAGAGGTTCTTCCAAACACAGATGTTCTGTGGGAGGGAGGCATTATCACAGTGCCAAGAGACCAGCGTGATCGTAGAGGGCAAACTAAACAGGCCCTCAGAGGGAAGACACAGCAGCCTCAAGTGCTGGCAATTGGGGGCTGTGTACTCAGGGGAGTCCCTGAGTGGCGGCTGCTCCCTGGAAGAGGAGACGAGACAGGCCCTGGAATACAGCCGTCACTTTTTTCTGACTGGGAGCATGTTGAAAGGTCACAGGATGCTGAACAACAACCCAAATGATTAAGGGGCCTGAAGAGGTGATTTATAAAGCAAGATAAGTACCTCTACTAATAATAATCCACTGCTTTCTGGTAGCTTTTCCCTCTGCTATCTCTCGCTGCATATTAAAAACAAGTATTAGAACCTTTTTCTTTAAGTAAAAAACAGAGGCAGAGATGAATGACAAGCTAAAAATATAACAAAATAAACCCAACTCTAGCCAATTCTATCATTCTCCTCTAATATCTAGCCCAGACTCTCCTCTACATGGTTAATAAAATATATCATACAAGTAGGAAGACAAGAGATATCAAAATTGTCTTTCAGAGGGAAGGGAAAAAAGACATGACACTGTTCACATAGTATGATTCATATTTACACACACAAATACATTTACACATACACACACACACACACACACACACAGAGTCAACCCTCCATATCTATGGGTTCTGTATCCATGGATTCAACCAATTGTGGATTGAAAACATTTGGGGGAAAAAAAACAATGGTTGTGTCTGTGCTAAACATGTACAGACTTTTTTTTCCCCTTGTCATTATTCCCTAAGCAATGCAGTGTAACAACTATTTACATAGCATTTACATTGTATTAGGTATTATAAGTAATCTAGAGATAATTTAAAGTATCTGGGAGGATGTGTATAGATAATGTGCAAATACTACACCATTTTATATCAGGGACTTGAGCATCTATGGATTTTGGTACCTCAAGGGGGTCCTAAAACCAATTCTTCAAAGATACCAAAGGATGACTGTGTATAAGCACTGTAGAAAGAATAAAAGCCTTCCCGTATTTAGCAGAGTCATAAATCAAGGATTTACAGTTTTCTTCCTCAGACCAAAAATGGTTATAAGACAAATTATGAATCCTTCTGTCTTCCGAAGACTCAATTTACCTCTCTTTAAAAGAAGGCAAGCAATTGTGTTTTATAACCTCCCTGCATCTCTGACTATCTACCACACACATCCCACACTCGCCTTGTAAAGTTAAACAATTCATATGAAGTATTACGAAATCCTCTGAAGAAGCCACACTCAGCAGTAATGCTAATTCACAACAAGCATTTGCACACTTCGACCTTGAGCAAGCCGCCTAACTTCTCTGGGTAACATTCTTCCCTTCTGTAAAGTGAGGGTATTGGGTTAGACTATATCTGAGAAACTTCCCAGCCCTAAACGTGACTCAATGTAACACAAACCCTCAGAGCCCTTGCAGGAAGTCTTCAGTGGGCAGGCAAGCACACCTAAGAAAGGTAGGAGAAAAGGTTCAGTAACAAGGAAATGAAGGGGTTTGGGGAGGCCAGGTCGATCCCAGAAGCAAGAGAAAGAAATGGAAGGGAGAAAGGATGCAGCAGATGGAGAAGGGTTCTGAAATGGAAGATAAATTACTAGAGTTTTACATAGAAAGCAGGAGGGAGTTACATGCTTAAGGGTTTTAAAAAGAGTGAAAAGTAGAGGGGCAGAGGTTGAATATAATCGCAGCACCAGCACTGATGATTCAGAAAGGAGAGACACTGGAAATGAGAAATCTAGGAAAGACCAGGAACATATATTAAGCATTTGGTTATAAGAACTAAGAAAATGTCCAGATGAAATCACTGTACAGACTGAGAAGCAGGATAACAAAGTGGTCTTTAAACCTGGAAAAAGTATCAATGCTTTCAACGATGACAGGACAGGTGAGCACAAAGGATGCGTTATATACTGAAAAAGTCTACCTTGAACCAGAGAACTAGGGAATAGGAGTTAGGAGAGAATTAAGAGGTTATGTGGGTCTCCTTTTCCTAACCTCTCCCAAGTCCTCGAATCACTGAATCTCCCCCGCTAAGCTTAGGGTGAGCTTAGACCTGTCGGCACGATGAGAAAAAGATAAAAGAGTAGATGTGGAAAACCTATGTTCACATTCATCTCTAAGGGTCATAAGAGTTCCAGGTCTAAGGGCAGGGGAAGGGGGAAAGGAGAAACCACAGTAGGCAGAACTGATGGCCCCAGTGAATATTCACGGTATAATGGAAATTTGATGAAAAAGTTAATTCTTGGAAGACACTGAAGAAACCATTGAGAAGGAGGAAAGTAATAAAATCAGAATTTAGAGGGGTCTTAGAAGTAAGTCTTATTTCAAGCAATTATTCAGCTTCTAACGGAATATTGGCAGCTCTGTTTAAAAAGTAGTTTCTTACAATGAAACTGAAATCTACTCCCAGAAGCTTCCACTTACATGATTTTCTAAAGCAGTGCTTCTCAAACTTCAAGGTCCATATGAATCACCTGGGGATCTTGTTAAATTACAGATTCTGCAGGTCTGGGGAAGGCCAAGGATTCTTCATTTCTAACAAGGTCCCAAGTGATGCTGACACTACTGGTCCACGGACCACACTTTGAGTAGCAAGGCTCTAGAACTAGAATACATAAATACGGAAGGTCTTTGGAGATGTTAGTTGTTTGATCTAATGATCTCCTAGGGTTTTTTCAGGGCTAACATTCTATGATTCCTACCAATTATATATGTCAATGTTCTAAGTTACCTAAAAATTGAGATACAAGGTGTTTCTCAGGAACAACTACCTTAAGATGGCCAAAAATCAAACTCTAATATACAAATAATACAACTCTAATATACAACTCTTATATGTAAATGATAAAAAACGAAACAAAACAAAAAACCAACAGTATCCAGAACACAAGTTCCCATAAGGGAAGGGAATCTGAAGAGTTACTACCATTTTTCAAAGCATAATAATTAACTATAGTCAGTAGGTGGCAATATTTCCTCGGGGTTTAAGGGATTATAAAGTGAAGCAATGGTTCTCAACCTGGTCTGTACACTGGAACCACTCAGGGAACTTAAATACTGGTGTATGGATCCCACCCCCAGAAATTTTGATTTAATTGGTTGTGGAGCATAGCCTGGATGCTAGGGTCTTTTTTTTAAAGCTCCCTAGGTAATTCTAATGTGCAGTTAAGGCTGAGGACCACTAAGATAGAGTAAGGCATAGCAAACCATAGCTACCAAGAGGTAAGGAAGGGTAGGAGGTCAACTCTGGTCATCACATCATCCCTAATTCTCTGTGTCTCCCTGTCACCCCTGGGGGGGCTGACTCTGACGCACCACATAATCTCCATTCCATCTCATCTTCCCTTTCAGCCCATCTACTACGTTACACCAAGCTGCACCAAAGTCCTATGTCAATAAATGAGCCTGAGTGAAAAGATAACCAGGATGGTTTATGTAGGAAAAGCACCAATATCCTTTGTTTTCAAAGAGACTCAGTTTTAACCACAGCAAAGTACCCTATCCCAACTCATCTCCAGTACCAGTCCTAACTCTAGGGGTCAGCAGAAATTTTCTGAGAACGGCAATATGATGAGTCTTTTATCTTTTGAGGGCCATACGGCCTCTGTTGCAACCACGGCAACTCTGCCGCTGTAGCATGACACAGCTATAGACAACACGTAGATAAATGAGTGTGGCTATGTTTTCATGAAGCTTTATTTATAAAAACAGGCAGCGGGACAAATTTCATGTGCTATTACCACGTACAACCAATGGGACCTCCACAGTGCAGAAATGAGACCATCGCCTACAGACTGGAATGCATGAGAGGGGCCTCGAGTGGCAGATGAGGTTTGAACACGGACCTAAAGCAGAGTAAAGTGACTCTTCAGAAGGGAGAAGGAAGACAGGGGAAGGAACCCCCACTAAGCACTGCAAAATCCCCAGACAGATCTCTGACACAGGCCGATTCTGGGATTCTTTTCCCATGAAAGAAGAGTCTGTGATGTGAGGCAGGCTTTCCTCAATTCTGATGGAAATCTAAAGTCAGGAAAAGAGAATGAACTACTGAGAGTGAGACATGACCAGACCAGGCAAACAAATGAAGATTGAAATAAACCTCACACCTTACGTAAAAATTAATTCAAAAATACATCATCTGTTTAAATATAAAACTTTAATACTAATAGAGGAAAAGATAAGAGAAAATCTTTGTGACCTGGGGTTATACAGAACTCAGGGCTTATTAAAACATGTTTAGACCTGATCACAGCTCCCTAACACAACAGGCTGTTCCCCCAAGTCTGGAATAATGGCCTCCCATGAAAAGATGTTCAACAACATTATCTGTTAGGGAAATACAAATTAAAACCGCAAGGCGATCTCACTACATACATATTAGAATAGCTAAAATTTTTAAAAATAGTCACAGTACAAAGCACTGGAAAGGATGCAGAGCAATCGGACCTCTCATACACTGATGAAAGAATGTAAAACAGCACAGCCACTCGGGAAAAATGGGGAGCAGCTTCTTATAAAGTTAAACATATGCTTACTGTATAACTCAGGAATACCTCAGACAAATAAAAACCACCAAAATCTATACATGAATGTTTGTCAGCTCCACAATCACCAAAATTAGAAACGCAAATATCTTTCCACAAGGTGAACGGATTAAACAAACTGTGGTCCATCCACGTAACAGAATACTGCTCACAAATAAAAAGGAAAATACGTAGCTCATGTGTGATATAGTGTTGCTACAAAAAAAATTACAGGTGAATTAGTTGGAAAAATAATTTTTTTAATAAATAAAAAGGAATGAACTACTGATACAAAACTTGGAAGTTATCCCAAAGAGATTATGCTGAATGAAAGAAGCCAGTCTCAGGAGGTTACATACTGTGTGATTCCAGTTACATGTCATTCTCCAAATGATAAAACTAGTGACAGAACATATCCAAGGATTGGATATGACTACAAAGGGATAGAACCGGGAGATTTTAGGGGTGATGGAAAAGTTCTGTATCTTGATCGTGGTAGTTGCTATGTGTATTTACACAGGGATTAAAGTTCACAGAACTATACCCCCCAAATCAATTTTACTCTATTAATTTTAAAATGAAAATTAAAGTCCTTTGGGCTGGATGAAACACCAGAATAAGGGATGCTTCCCACCCTCCTGCTCCTCCTCTGGAAGCCCCCAGATCTGCAAGGTTAGAACAGAGTGAGTACGAGGAGCACCCTCCCCACTACAGTGCAAACTAGACTGATGATTCTGGACTTATTGCCTCCTAGATCAAGGGCAGGGGCTTCCAGAGTTGCCCTACCATACAGGCCAACAGAATCTCATAATGGCTTAAGAAGATGGGGAAAGTCATCCCAGACACAGGGTCCCTTCAAGCCTATACACAGTCCAGACACTGAAGAGATCATGGGCTGGGACAACAGACACTCAGAAGGCCATTCAAGTGCTATTCTTTCCAGCTATGGCTAATTCTCTGTCTGGTAACTCAGCCCATATGGGAGGCCATTAGTCCATTACTGGGGGAATATCCTATTGTCTTAGGGAGTTGTAACCAAGCCTGCATGTGTCTTTGCAGGCCCTGGGGTTCAAGGTACAGAACTCTTAACATTCCAATGGGCAGAAAGAGTTCCCTAGGGCAGGCAACTCACGCCAGTCTCAGCTCTCTTGTTCACAGAAACATTCAATCAACTATCTAGTTGGTTTCTGAACATCTCTGCCTCCTCACTGAATCCACCAAGCAAAGGCTTACACATATGTGACTCAGACAAAAGGACAAGCTAAATAATGAAAGCAAGCCTGAGCAGCCAGTGCAGGGAAGGCCCACAGGGGAGCAGCTGATAAAATCACCTGGTGATCACCGGTTTGAGAGGAAGGGGAAGTCCAGTGTATTCAGTTCTTCCTCACACCATTGAATGTCTCTATTCATATTGCTGCCTCTCTGGATTTGTTTCTCCTCTTTGGAGCACCAGATGTCTGTGCTTTATTCCCTACACATCAGTGGACACAGAAAATCTATGTGGTTGGCAGCATCCCCAGCTTCCACCAGCCATTTTTCTGGAACACATGCTGCAGAATTCCCTTCCTGTCCTCCACACATGGTGGAAGTGAGAAAGGAGTTTGTCATAGGCTGAATGTTTGTGTCCCCCCCCCCCCAAATTCATATGTTGACGCCCTAGCTTCAAGGAGGTGAGGACTTTGGGAGGTAACTGGGTTTAGATTAGATCATGAGGGTGGGTCCCTCATAATGGGATTAGTGCCCTTATAAGAACAGCACTGAGGAAAGTCCATGTGAGCACATAGCAAGGAGGAGGCCATCTGCAAGCCAGGAAGAGGGCCCTCACCAGAACTCAACCATGCTGGCACCCTGATCTCAGGCTTCCAGCCTCCAGAACTGTAAGAAATAAGTGTCTGTCATTCAACCCACTCAGTCTATAGTATTCTTTTATAGGAGCCCGGTCCAAGACAAAGTGGTTGTAGGAAATCAAGAAAGTCATCAGTATGAGAGGAAAACAGTGGGCTGGCTGGTTGTGATTACTGATCGGAAAGCTAAGCTCATGCTCTTAGAACCAGCACACACACAAGGCTCAACTGGCCTCTTCCATTCAAAGGCCACCTACTCTCCCCCTCTGTACCATAATATTACTACTAAGACATTAATTCTAATTCACGAATTTTAGCATTTAACACAATAGCCTTTTATAAATACCAGAGCACTTTCACATCTATCGTACTATTTCACCTCGGCCAATGCTCACCACCTTGGCCCTCATGTCTTTCTCCCTGTAAGTTATTTTGGCCACATATAGCTTGATCTTCAGTCTGAAAAAGTAAACACTCTACCCTCACTGGACCCCAGGTAGTATTCTAAGGATCATGCTTGGGGTTGAGGGAGGGAGGGGCACAAAAACTACACCCCCCCCTCACCATCTTAAACTTCCTCAAACACTATAAAATATGTTCTGATCAAAAGCTTTCTATGACATCCCACTGCCCAAACAGGAAAATCAAAACTGATATTTAACACTTTCTATCAACTGAACCAAAGCAGCCAGTTTAGCTTCTCCCACCAAGCTGTTCCCTGAAACACATGGTTCTAAGCTGTATTCTTCAGAGCCCTGTGTTCAGTGAAAGGGCCTCAAAGACAGTTCTGGGTCTGACAGCCCACATGGGCAGAGCTGTGCCACCACCTCCCATCCCATCCTGCTTCATCCAAAGAAGCAACAGTGCTCATATTTAATATGTTCCATGTCATATTTTGTTTGACAAAAGAGTCATAGCTTTCAAAAGAAAAATTCAAAAATCACTGACCTGTATGAAATACTACGTTACAGTAGTCCAATTGTACTGTCGTTTATTTGCTTTCTACCTTGAAGATACTTAGACTTTTTCACCTTTGCATGTTTACCTATGCAATTACTATCTTCAAATTCCTCACTTAGTCCCTTAGTCTACCCAAAACATCCCCATAGTATCACCTTATAAAAACCTCCCCTGTCTATCACAGTGTGAAGGAATTTCTTTTATACTGCTATGGCAATTAGCACTCAGAGAACTGATTTTATTATAATGCTATATATAAAATGCATTTCTTACTGTTGCCTAACACTCTTAACTTGGAACATGGTTCTTTCTCATCTTTTCAACCAAAATGTAAGTTCTTTGAAGGCAGGAGTTATATAGGTTCAGCTTTTATCCTCTTTTGCACCTATTACAGAATTTTCAGCCAGTTATAAGGACTTGATCTAACAATGTAAAAAGATTGCTCTGGCTGCTGTGTTGAGAATATAAGCGCACAAGGGAGAAAGCACAAGTGGAGTGGGAAAAGTGCACAGGTAACTATAGTACCAGGCTTGTAAACACTACCCCATAGGTAGAGGCAGAAAGATCCCAGGCAGGAGGCAAAACCCCACTAGGAAGTCTCCTTGGCTAGTTGCCATTTAATTTTGGAGGAGGACAGTTCTCCAAATACAGCCAATGTTCCCCTTCAACTTATTTTTTAATATATTCAGTTATTCTAATGGTTATTATAAAGAATAGCCATAGTATCATAAATCCCAGAATTGGGGGGTGGGTATAATATCATTTGTAGATTGTTTGATGTCCCCCAGACTCCTAGTCCAACGCTTTAACAAGTTATTTCAGTTTAGAGACCACGTACTCAGCCTGGTTGACCTATTTCTCTTTTCCTAACAGCTTAACAAGTTTTAGGAAATCAGCCTACTGAGTGGACCACAGGTAAACTGTTCCCTTTCCTACTTTTTCAAAAGGAAATTGAAAAGGAAAAAAAAAAAAAAGAAAGTAGCTATGGCCTTTCAAAATTATCTCTAATGGTCACCTTGTTTTGTAGCAATCATCACATTCTGAGCCCAAATCAAAGGATCTTCTATGACTAAGTTCCATAATAATATGTCATTTTAACAATTCATTGGCGTGGAATAATTGTGCCAAAAAGAAAACTATTTTTCTCCAGGCTAAAATAAGCTGAGTTCCTTTTGTTTTTTCCCAACCCTTTTTGATCAGGAAGACACTCAGTTGCAACCAATTACATTTGGATCACTGCTCAAAAATGAGCACCAATTTTTACAACCTGAATGTGTTTATCCTTTTCAATTCCCAAAATATCAGTCATTATCTCTTTCTTAAAATGTTTTAAATTACTTTTCAAAAAAGTAGAAAAAAGGTCCCCCATTTCACATCTCTTTATCTTTTAACTAGCCCTCCAGTTACTACAAAGAATAAAAGGAAATCCAATTTAAAAACGGGGACATTATATTTGATAATGAATAATTAAGATAACCAAGAAACCATAAGGCATATTTTACTATGAGAAACTGGCTGCAAGGTGAATGACAATTCCCAAACTCAATGAGATGAAAAGACAGAGATGACTGTTCCTCTGGCAGTACACTGTGGCCCCTTCTAAGATGGAAAGGGGCAGCTAATAAGAGAAGCGATAGCACAGCTACATTTGGAAAAGGAATTGATCCTAGATGTGCCTTGGTTTGCTTGGATGTACCTGCGCTACTCAGTGGATCTGTTCACTTTCACTGTTCTGATTATTCAGTTGGTCCTTTCGATTTGGAAACTTAAACCAATTTTGAAATTTTTCTTGTATTGCTTCTTTGGACCATTTCCTCCAATTCTTTTTTTTTCTGTTCTGATAAACATATTTATCAGATGTTGGACTTCCTAGACTGATTCTCTAATTTGCTAATCTTTTCTTCCTACCTTGTATTTCTATTTTAATTTTTGGCTGACTTCTTTCTTTGTTTCTTTCTTTTTTTTTAAACTTTCAACCTTTCTACTGACTTATTTTTTAGCTTGGCCATTATATTTTGTATTTCTGAGAGTTCTCTGATTATTTCTTTTTCAAGGCATCCTGTTCTTGCTCTTAATAAATACATATAGCCAATCTACCAGGTTCCACAACCATTCCCTAATACTGATGGGGCCCTCTGGGAAAATTCTAGTATAATTATCTACACCAATTTCAATGATACTAAAACTCTGCCAAAAGCAGCCTCTTCTCACTTCAAACATTAGTGGTACAGGTCTTTGAGCCATCTGCTAGTTTTCCACTTACTCCAGGCCTACCTATGGTTCTCTTTCTTTGGCCGAGTCAAAAAATCCCAATAATTACTCACTATAAGTCATCATGATCTGTTCATATTTGCCTGGCCACTACCACAGACATATAACAGAATCAGGCAAGAACCATATGGACCATCTCCATCATATTAATGCTGCTGAAAAGAGAAGAAGCTCTTATGCACACAACCTAGGATCATAATGTAATATCATTTTCTTCAGAAACTGCAAAAAGGAGTTGAGTCTTCCATGTGCCTTCCTAAGAAGCCACTTTACCACCAATCTAATCACAGAAGAGCACTCATTACACTATGGCCTAACATTCCATAGCACACTGTTGGAATATGTATTCTCTAGGAAGAAAAGCACAAAAAATCAGAATTAAGCATCCTCATGAAATATTTTAATAATTGATATGTTCTTTTCTCAGGATTATTTAAAAACCCAGCATTCAGCAGAAGGCAGTGCAGAACTATTCTAGAATATGAAGACAGACAACCCTTTGCTCAAGGCCTTCAATGATAACAACAAAAAGAACCACGTTTAAGAGTCAGGAGGGAGGAAAAAGCCGAGAACCAGAAGACAAAGGCTTCACTGACAATAATGAGATTAAAACACAATCTTCCTATAAACATTATTAGATTAGCGGTAAAGACCAGCTAATACCAGGTGTTGATGTAATCAGAAAGACCGAAAGGTAATTAAAAAGGAAATAATTTTCTTACCAGGCAATTCATGGCTATGGACTGCCAGGTCCATCAAACCTTCCTGGATACTACCAAAATTCACCTGGCATTCCTGTACACATTCCAGATCTTTGGTAACATTCTATTCTATACATCACTGCTATTTCTCTTTTACTGTTAACTTTTCACTTGTTTATATTTTGTTTCCCCAATTAAATGGAGAGCCTTGAAGCCAGGCACTTACAGCCCAATGGTCAAGAACATGGGTTTCAGAGTCTATGCAGAGATTGCTTATAATCTCTCAATATGCACTGCTTCTCCTGCTACAATAACAGAAACCCCACTTTTTAGCTAGCACATACTTTCCAGAATAATGACTTCATTTCCCAGCCTCTCTTGCAGTTTATATGGTATGCAGCTGAATTCTAGCCAATGGGACATAAAGAGAAGAGCCCTATGGCAGCTTCGGAAAACCTTCTTTAAGAAACTGTTGCATATGTCTCTTCTGCCTCCTCCCCTCAGTCCCCTCATCCATCCTGCTGCCTGGCCTCAAAGCCATGTTGGACCACAAGGTCAAGGTCACACAAGGTAAAGCAACACAAGGAGCCATGGTCTCTGACATCATGGGTTACTATACCACTCTGGAAGAGTATTTATGAAAAAGAAAAACTTCTATCTTGTGTAAGCTTATGTTATGTTATTTTAGGGTTTGTGTTGTTGTTGTTCCTAACAGCTAAACTCAACATTAGTAAATACAGAGTCGCACAAATTTGGGTTCAATTCACAGCTCAGACACCTTCTAGCTGAATGATTTCAGGCAAATCACCTGCCCCAGTTTTCTCATCTGTTAAATGGGATCAGTTATTACCTAACTCAAAGTTATGAGGATATACACAGCAAAGAATCACACAAATCCACATAAAATTCTAACTGAAGATTCATATAAAGAAAATGACCTCATAATAAAGAGACCCGACCTAGTCAGGAAAGAGAAGTAAGGCTTCTGAGGAAGTGACACATAAGATTTAAAACATAAATAGAAGCTAAGTAGGCAAAGACAGGAGGAAAAATATTCTAGGCAAAAGTCACTGCATAGCCAAAGGCCCTCCTGGGCTGGAGAAAAGGTAGATGCTATGAGAGGAATAGTGTGACCTCAGAAAAGACAAGGAGAGTAGTGAATAAAGAAGAGACTGAAGAGGCAGATAAGGGCCACTTTGCAGGCCCAGTCCATGTTAAGAAGTGTGGCCTTTAGCCAAAGATAAAAAAGGAACCAATAGGCATGTTTAGGTTGGGAGGATGACGTAGGACACGGCTGAAGATTCTGATTTCAGAATCTTAGCATGAATAACAGGTTGGGAGTGGGGGCAAGGCTGTTGTAGATGTAGGGAGACCATTCAGATGATATTGTAATAGTCCAGCTGGACAAGGAAGACTACGTGGGTGGTAGAGATGGAGAGAAGCAGTTGGATTCAAGACCTAGTTCAGAAGTAAGAGTGATAGAACCTGGTGCTAGATTGATATGGGACAGGAGGAAGGGCAAGGGGCCAAGAGAGAGGTTCCTAATGTTTGTGCAATTGCATGCAAGGTGGCACCAGTCACTGGCTCAGGATAACTGGAGTAGAACCAGATTTATGGAGGAACATCATGAGTTTGATTTTGGACATGATGATTTTTAGGTGTCTTTGAGAAATCAAAGATGTCAAGTAGGCATAGGAGGATCTACTTCTCTATGAAATCATAGGAAGATGCCATTTTGTAAACCAAAATGGTTGACTACCTCTGCTGTGGTTTGAACATGCCACCAGAAATGCATGTGTTGGGAACTTCATCCCCAATGCAACACTGTTGGGAGGTGGGGCCTCGTGGGAGGTGTTTGCATTAATGCTGCTATAAAAAGGGATCATGGGGGATGGGTTTGATCTCTCTTGCTCTCTTGCCCTTCTGCCATGTGAGTATGCAGCAAGAAGGCCCTCACTCAATGCCAGTGCCTTGATCTTGGGCATTCCAGCTTCCAGAACTGGGAGAAAATACACTTCTGTTCTTTGTGAATTACCCAGTCTGTGGTATTCTGTTATAGCAGCACACAAAACTAAGACAATCTGAAATTTCTATACAGTTCAATATGACAGAAGGGATGCTCAGAGGGGGTAAAATCAGGAGGCTATGATGTACAGTGAAAGTCAAACAATGTAAAGAGGCAATGATTATCAATTGTGACAAATGTTCCGGAGAAGTCAAGGAGGATGACTGAAAACCCAATGGGTTTGGAGACAGTGGTCACTAGGTATTTAACAAGAATTATTCTGGCAGGAAGATGGGGCTGCAAGTCAGTTTAAGAAGAGAAATATTAGAAAATGGAATATGGTCAGCAAGTAAGCAATTCTTTTGAAGATCAAACAAGGTAACATACTTAAACAGATTAGAATAGCACCTGGCTTGTTTAAATGGTTCAATAAATGGGTTAAATGATTAAATACTTTTTATGTGACTATTAAGATTACTGGTAGCTTTAAATCTCCCATAGCAGTTTTTTAAGTATTAGACTTTATTTTTACGGCAGTTTTTGGTTTACAGAAAAATTGAGCAGAAAATACAGAGTACACACACACACACACACACACACAGTTTCTCCTACTGTTAACATCTTACATTAGTGTGGTACATTTGCTACCATTATAGACCAATATTGATAACGTTACTAACTACATTTTACAGGGGGGTTCCTTCTTTGTGTTAACAGTTCTGTGGGTTTTGCCAAACGCATAATGTCATGTTTTCACCATTACAGTATCATACAGAATACTGTAATGCCCTAAAAATCCTTTATGCTGCACCTCCCCATCCCTCCCTCCCTCCCCCGCTGAAACCCTGGCAACAACTGATTTTCTTTTCTCCCATTACCTACAATATTTATCATTTCTTTGTGTTGGTAACATTCAAAATCTTCTCTTTCAACTAACTGAAAGTATACAATAAATTGTTGTTAATTATAGTCTCCCTACAGTGCTATAGAACACTAGGTCTTTTTCCTCCTATCTAGCTGTAATCTTGTATCTGTTAACCAACCTCTCACGATCCTCCCCCAACCTTCCCCTCCCCTAATAACCAAAATTCTATTCTACTTCCTCCCACAGTACTTCAAACAGTGCTTTGCACCTAGTTGGTACTCGATAAATATTTTGGATGTGATATTAACTGTTAAGTAGGAACAAAGGCATGCTAACTGATTTGACACAATTTGCGATTAAAAACAGCTATAAATTCTTGGCGAACCAGATGCCCTATTTTTCCTTCTTAAAAATATAAGTTAATCTAAATATGATTCTGTGTTCTTCATTCCCTCATGCTGTGAATTAACAAAACTTTCCCATAAGACTGTCATTAGGTTACTACTATGATGAAGTTACCACTCACAGGAAAAAAAATTAGATTAAAAAAGACACTGGTTATATTTTGTGGCATAATTTACTGTTGTGAGATTTATTGAGGAAATTTATGAGAATCTCCAGCATCTGAGAACAAAGCTGTTCTTAGAATCAGGATCTCCTCTTTGTTGTGGTCAATGAAAGAATGAGGGCTTCTGGAATAACAGAAAATACACTGGCCACAGGTTTGGTGTTCCTCTAGCTTATATTTATTATAAGTGACGCTTCTCTTATCCACAGGTGAAATTTCAGTTTGAAGAACCGAATACCTGCCAACATGCAGGATGGAAGGGAAAGAGGGCTTAGGAAACCAAAACAAGTGTCCCAATCCCTGCAGGGCCTTCATCAACTTCCCTTAAACAAAAATCAACCCAGGGCAATTTACATGTTTTGCTTTACCTGAAATGCTCTTTCCCCTCTGCCATTTTCTCCATCAAGCAAGCCTCCCTTGACCCCCCACTGCCATTCCAGACACATACACACATTCATTGTGTAGGGCCTGTGTCACCATGAACCTAATTCTGGATCCCCCCAAATGAGATAGTCACCCTTGCTCTGAATTCCTACCACTCTGTTCATAATTCAGTTTCAGCAGCTAATACATTGGATTGCCATGATTGGTTTACCTGTCTTTTCCCAGCTCAATCTCCCAGATGAACTATGTCCATAGCAAAGCAGAGATCTAGGGACACACTGTGTCTTATTTCATTCTGAACAACTGACACATAATTGATGACAAATTTTTGTTGGACAGATGGTATTATATTGTGGCTTAAAATAACACAAATTTATTGTCTTAAAGTTCTAGAGGTCAGAAGTCTAAAATGAGTCTGCAGGGATTCATGCCTTCTGGAGGCTCTAGGAGAGAATCCATTTCCTTAACTTTCCAGCTTCGAGAGGCTGCCTGCATTACTTGGCTATTGGTCCTTTCATTCATCACCAAAGTCAGCAGCACAGAATCTTCAAACCTCTCTGTGTTATCACATTACCTTCTCTCTATCTGAGCTTACTGCCTCACTCTTATAAGGACACTTGTGATTCAACTGGGCCCTCCCGGATAATCCAGGATAATCTCCCAATTCAAGATTCTTAATCATATCTACAAAATCATTGTTGCCATGTAAGGTAACAGAAGGGCTAATTTTGTTTAAGAAAGAGGGCATGACAGATCACAAAATACTTCAATTAAATGATTATTAATTTTGAAAGACAAAACTGATGCTTAGAGGGGGAAGCTTGAGTTACCTGGAAATTTTTTTTGTTTTTGTGACCAGTAAGGGGATTGTAACCCTTAGCTTGGTGTCGCCCACACCGCGCTCAGCCAGTGAGCGCACTGGCCATCCCTATATAGGATCCAAACCCGCGGCCTCGGTGCTCCCAGGGCAGCTGCACTCCCAGCACTGCACTCTCCCGAGTGAACCACAGGGTCGGCCCAAAGTTTTACTTATATGGAAAACCTCATTCTCTACACAAAAGACATTAACTCTGTTTATCAGAGATATTTATTTCTGCCAAGTGTACCTGAATTTATTTATTCAAATAAATGTTAACCCTAAAAGCAGTCATCATGGGAATAGAATAAATTCCCATGAAATAATTATTGCTTGAATCTTTGAGGAAATCTCCCTTTAAGAAGGTGTTTAAAACCAACATATAAACTACATCATTATTAGTCTCATTACTTTGTAACCACACCTCATTTTTAACTAGAATACCAATGAAGTGAGTTTATCAAGATAGTCAATCATTAGACTTGATTCCAACTGGCTATTTAGCCATTAAAGTGTGTGCGTGTGTGTGTGTGTGTGTGTGTGTGTGTGTGTGTGTGTGTGTGTTTAATCTATCCTGATAATAGTCAAAAGAGTGGGCTGCAACATTTAGATGCAATTCTTAAAAAGGAGCACACACACACACACAAAAAAAGTGGGAGTATCACTAAATTAAGAACTTAGCCTTTCCAGACAAACCCAAACTTTTTCCTCTTTGAACAGGACCACACTCTTTGAATGTATAAGTTATGGTACATGGCTTAATATGACTCTGGTTCTGATCAATTAATCACAACTTGTATGTATTATTCATCAAATGTTATTCAAATTTAGACCACATTTCAATGCAGGCAAGTTAAATCAGACTATGTGTCTACTCTATATTAATGCCTGTATATCCATTACATACACTGCAAAGCTCCTATTTGTATTAATGTTGATGTTATAGCCTAATGTTTCTGGATACCAAGCCCTGGAGACATATACTTCTCCCTCATTCCTTCCATAGATGCTGGGGACTTGATTTCATAGGTTTCAAGCTCCTACTCTACAGACCTGGGAACCCAGATGATCTAAAGTCAAATTGGGAAGCAGGGATATATTTCACAACCACATACACATGGCTTCACAAACACATACTCACACCATAGAGACCGTGCAGAATCTACCTCCCTCCCAGTTGTATATATTTCAAGTTTCTGACAACAGACGCCCATTAGCAACTTCATAGATAAAGCTGAGCTCTATCACTGGCCTTGATATATGGCACTCTAGGTGGTCACTAAAGCCCCATTCAGACTCATGACATCATTGTTTCCATAGAAACAACATCACTACATTTTCAAAGAGGAGAATCTAGAAGGGATTCTGAAAGAAGACAAAATACAAACAATTGAATTGGAATAAGTAAGATGTTAGTTACTGTGCTCTTTTGAATGTGTCTTAGTTTTTCAGGAGAAAAACACAGTGTAGATTTTTAAAATTCCAAATATATAGGGAATATTAACTGCTACATTTCTTTCTATAATGTAATCCACTCTTTCTATAATGTAATCATTTGTGTAAATCAGATTTAAGTTAAGAAATTTAATTCTTCTTAAAATAAGACCAACTCCACAATGCACACAGTAATGTTTTAATGCTTTTTAAAACATTTAAAAGTTTTTTAATACTTTTCAACTTGGTGTTTATACGCTGTGAACTTAACATAATTCAAAGTACATTTTAATGATTTTTTAGAAGTTCAAATAAGAAAAATAATCTTATATGCAGTTAAATTCCCCAATACCAGCACCAAATAACAAACATGTAAATACTGATGCAACTATATTCATGAAATTCCACACATACAATGGCAAAGTCAAACTATTAAATAAAATTCAAACAAAACATGTTCAAAAGTAATCTCAAAATGAAAAATTCATGGAAGAGAAAACCAGCCACTAGCAGCATCCTAAAATTGCCTAGGTAAACATAAAGAGACCATATCTGTATTGTTAGAAACAGACCGCTGTGCTTACAGAGAGAAACCAGCACATTCTCTCAAGTGTTTACAATTAACAGTGTGATTTACAACTCCAGAAACATCTTAGGAATGCTTTTCAGGATGTGGGATAGTCTTTCAAAAGACTGAAAATGTTGCTCAAATCAGTCACCCCAAAGCAATCTAACTCAGAAAAGATGAGAGTACATCACGGGTACGGTCACGGAGAGAGATCACGTGTGTGCAAACACGTGAGCTGTGTCCCGGACGATGAGACTCATCACCAAACTATCTTATGGGAGGTCACAGGGTGTCTTTTCTAATCTGTCTCAGCAATGGTGAGGGCCCTTTCCTGCATCGCCAGCCTGTCTAGGAAGTTTACAAGCTGAGGGAAAGTGTCCTGCATTACTGAGGGTTCTCAAGCTTACACTTAAATTAACCATCACAGGCCCTAATGGAACCAAGAAAACATCATCCCACACCATTGTGAACCCCCACACCCTGCCAACCCCAAGGTTATTCCTTTGTTGTTGACTTTGTATCAGACCTACAGGTTTCTCATAAGCGCTTATATCCCAGTATTTGACTCATTTACTTATCCCAGTGGTAGACTGGTTTGTGGGCACTCTTGCTCTCCCTGAGAACTCACAGGTAGGAAGCGGCATAAAGAAATAAAGATTGCACAGAATGAAAGCCAGCTATCAGAATATAACCCAATCCCAAAGCAGATCAGACAGGCACTACTGTCAGATGATTTCCACTGCACACTTGAGGAACTTGGCCTGTGCAGAGACATGGACATCTGGAGCTGGGAGTTGAGCCAGAGGGCATAAGACACATGGGACCACAAAAGACCACTTATGTGTCAACATGGGAAACAAACCAAGGCAGGAGAAGAGAACTGAGAGATGCAGTGGTAGATTCTGTGGAAGAAAAAGATTACAGATAAGATAGGTGGTGGGAGCTACACCTATGCCTGCCACCCATCTGGGCTGTTCTCAGATCAATTCTCCCTCATCACCCACGTCCCACTCCATATTCCTGGAGAGAGATACAGGAGCAAGGAGTCACTGTTTACACAAGGGCATACAAAAATTATATGAGCTCTCATGGGGGTCATAAACAGGTAAGAAAAGACAGACATCAAATAATTATGATTCCTGGTTATAAACACTGTGTGATAAAGTGCAAGGATGACTAGGAGTTTGCAGGTAGAGAAGGCAGGAGGGCAACCTTAGGGCTGGGGGAGACAGGGCAGTGAAAACATGTGCAGAAGCTGCAGATATCCACAGAGTGTCAGGAAGTGCAAACAGCCCCTGTGCATTTGGAGGAAATGAGCAACGGGAAGTGGTTAGACATAAGGTTCAAAATTTAGCCAGGGGACAGCTCATGGCCAATTTTTTAAATAACCAAAGCAAGGCAATAAATCCAGTATACTAGGTTAATGGAGTTGCTTAAAGGGGGAAACGTCCTCTCTGAAATTTAGATAAGAAAGAAATGTCTATGGACAGGAGAGAAAATCTAAAGAGACAAACAGCTAAGTAGGAGCCAGCAACCCTGGGTTACACTCACGGTGATCCATGGCACTGAGAAGGCCACCTAGGCCTCAAGATGCTACACATGTGGCAGAAGCCACCTCCTTTCTCCCCCCATCACCACTACAGATGACGTTGCCGCTGACCATGTTTATACATGTGATAGATTTGAGCCTGGCTTTCATACTACTCATGAGCTAACTCTGGAAGCACTTCTTAGAAAAATCACATACAGATGGGAACAGAGAAGCCCACTGGCTTCCATAGTCCTCCGAATGTGCCAACTCCCAGGCCTTTTGCAAGCTCCAGCCAGACCTTGCTTTCTAAATACTCCCATCCAGAAGGTTCTGCTGCACGTGTCATGGGTACAACACCTGAATACGGTTGGCTGCGTGCCCACATGCCGTTTCTGTGCTTTTATCCCCCCCCTCCAGTGTGGTCCTTTCACCTCTAACATCTTAGTCCTCTGACCAATTCTTGGGAAGGGCCTGAACAAAAGTCAGTTTCACCTAGGAAGAACTTGGAGCAGGAAAGGAACGCCCTGTAAGCGGTGGGTTCTTAGGAAGTGTTAAATGACTGAAGGGTCTGGAATCATTAAGAGATCACCTAAAAGAAGTGATTTCTTAAAGAGGGGCAAGTTCACAAGCAGCTCTAGGTATCTGGTTCAAAATGACATGGTTAAAAAAAATCAAAGTCCCTGGCATTTCAAGTTTCAGACCAAATGCACAAGGGATGCTAAGACTTCGTGAGAAATGAATGACTTGCATCATCAACCATCCTGTTCTTAAGAGACAGGAGACCCTGTTACTCCACATAAGAAACCACACATTTGTGTGTGTGTGTGTGCATGTGTGAATTTGTAGATGTGCACGTGTATGTGTGTGTGTGTGTGTGTGTGTGTGTGTGTGTGTGTGTGTGTCTAAGGGAGGAGGAAGGAAAGTAAAGGAGTTGAGAAAGGGGGAGCAAATGTGGCCAGTAAGATGGAGTGATGCTGGCATTCCAGGACAGTTAATTTACACAGGCAAGTCAGAAAGGAAACAGTAAATAAAGTGGTGTCCACAACCAGTGTAGGCTTTGGCCAACAACTGACAATCCCAAGGATTCACAAGGAGTTAGATTGTTATAAAGATTTTTTGGAAGGAGAATAAAATCCATTAGAAGGTTAAGTTCAGCCCAGAAACAAAAGTAAGGAAAACAGCTGCTTGAATGTTTACCAACACATCAGATGACAGAAGAGCAAAATAATCACTCAGATGCTCTGCTATAATGCCAGATGTGTTCTCATGGGCTGGACTATGTGCATAGATGCTTTGTCCCCTGTCCCTTTACCTCTATTCCAATTGACACAATTCTTATTTACCTTATTCCTACCCAAAAAGTCTGGGCTAGCTTGCTCATGCAGAGACTAATCACTGGCATAGTTGTTTCTTTAATGTTTCTCTTGTATGTGAGACTAGATTTGCGCAGTGAGTTCAAGATGCTTCAAGGATCATTCTCCAAAGGATCCATTTGACGTTGTTCTTTCCAGGGCCACTGATTACAGTTCTCACCTTGGCTGGGACTTCTGCCCTGATCAGCACCTTACACACAGCAGTGGAAGGTCAGGAGAGAGGAAATCAGAGAAGGTGGATACCTGAGAGGAATTCATTAGCTATCCTGTTAAAAAAAAAACTTCATCAGCAGATAACCCACATCTGAAATCCCTCCCCCGTGCCAGCCACGCAGGTCTCTTGGCATGAAACAGTAAAAGAAGCCATGGGAGAATAAAAAACCGTTTGGGGAAAGGTTGGACATACTGACTCAGTCTGGCCAGGGCCCATCGGAACAGGCAAGTGCAGGAAATATGCAGATCCGAGCAAGTGGGAAAAGATGCAGATCGAAGATGAGAAGAATCCATTGTAATTAAAAGCTCCGGAGAGAGGCGAAAAAGTGACCAATACATAATACAAACTCTGGGAGCCACCTCAAAATAAAATGTTCCTCAAGGTCATCTTTGATTCCTTCCAAGTTAGAGCAGCCTGACAGATGTTTATTAACCTTCCTGATTCTGCAGCCCCAAGGGAGATGTAAATGTGTTTAACTGATATGCATATTCAATCTGTACTATTCCTGGAGCTCTAACAGCTTTTTAAAGGGCTTTTTGAAGATAAGCATTCGACACCATCATAGAATGTCCAAACTGAAATGGACCACAAAGAGCCTCTTTAGAGGGAAAGCAGAAATAGTGGAAAAAACACGGACTTGGAGAAAGATCTCGATCCAAATCTCAGATCAAGCATCTACCAGCAAAGTGAGCATCAGGAAGTTATTTAAATCACCTTAACCTCAGTCTCTTTATCTTCAAAAGGAGGATAATACCACCTACACAACAGGTTGTATTGGCAAAATGCCCCACCCTGTTCCCAGTTTATAATAATCTATAGTTATAGTATAATTTTGCAATATACTATAAACAACGGTATACTATAAATTTCTACAGTAGTTTGTAATTTAGAACATACTGTCTTCATGTCCCTTCTCCTCTGTACCCACTAATCAGTCCCATCCTCTCAAGACATGCTAGCCACTGTGGAAAACACATCTGTGTGGATTCTCAAGGTCTTATATTCCTTATCCTAAAGTGATCAACACGTTTGCCAGCAAGGTGGTGGTATAGCCAGCTCTACCTCAGAAGTCCCAGCTTCTCATGCTCCATCATTATCTAGCAGGCCCACTGCTTCGCCCTTGAGGCATTCTCACCTCTACACAGCAAGCAGCCCAGCTCCACTATTCCCTGCTCCTCTAAGCTCACCTCCCTTGTAGTGGATTGAATTATGTCCCCCCAAAACTCATTGAAGCTTGAATTGTGTTCCCCAAGCTTTATGTATTAAAAACTCAGCTCCCACTATGACTGTTAAGAGGGTGGGAAATCTTAATATGGTAATTGAAAGGTGGGGCCTTGAAGAGGTGATTGGATTGTAGGAAGATGCAGTAGTGGGCCGGCCCGGTGGCGCACTGCTACAGTGCGCCGCTTGGGAGTGTGGTGGCGCTCCCGCCGAGGGTTCGGATCCCACATACAGACCGGCTGCTCACTGGCTGAGCGAGGTGCGGGCGCAACACCAAGGGTTGCGATCCCGTTGCCAGTCCCAGTCCAGTACGGGCGCGACACTGAGGATTGCGATCCGTTGCCGGTCACAAAAAAAGACCAAAAAAGGAAGGAAAAAAAAAAAAAAAAAAAGATGCAGTAGTGAATGGATTAGCAATGGTGGTCAAGGGTGTGGTTCTGAGGGCTTTAAAAGAAGAGGAGAGTCCATCTTTCTCTCTCTCTGTCTGTCCTGCTTCCACCATCTTGCAATATGAGACCCACCAGATGGACTTTGGACTTCCCAGCCTCAGAAACTATAAGCAAATAAATTTCATTTTCTTTATAAATTACCCAGTTCCACATATTTTGTTATAGCAACATAAACAGACTAAATATATCCCTAGAGCTCATGTCAAAATCATCAGCCCCTGTTGGGGGAGTTAGCCACATGGGACAGTGGTAGCATTCACGTTCACCCATTCACACGTGATAACTCATGTCATTCCCAACCAGTGGCATCCTCCCAAGCTGCTCCAGGGTCACCAAAAATCCCAGCCCGATGACCTGCGTCCAAGAAACTAACTACAGCCCGCAATACAAGAACAAGGCCTCCCAGTTACTAAATGCACATTTAATGTAAGCTTAAAAATCCAGACATTTACCAAGAACCTATTGTGGGCAATACCCGATATGAGGTGCTGAGAATGAGGCACTGACCTAAAAAAAAAAAAATTACAGACAATGACACAAATATTTCATCCCTCATCAGGTGCTCCTATTAGAAAAATAAGAAAATTGTTCTTAATGTACATTTTACATATGGGAAAGCCAAGTTGCCCCAAATTACACAGCTCCAGAATTCAGAAATCCTATCTTCCTTTTTCCTCTTCAACCACTAAGTAGCCTCTATAGGAGCTGACATTATCTCCTCAAGACAGTAATCATAATTTCTCTGTTCTGGGATATGCCTGCTGCTTATTTTCTGGATTCATGCATTAAAAGAGATAAATCTTCAACTAAATTGCTCATTTTGTGTCAGCAAAAACATTTCCAAAAGAAAAAAAAGTGGCTTGGAAAATAAAAATCAACAGATACTTAAAAGAAAAACCATCCACAAGATCAGACTGTTCGTGATGAAAAACCTGCAGCTTTCTCACAAGATCATCGTATCCACAGAGGTTGTGACACTTCCTCCAATCTCAGCATCACAAAGTCAGGTATAAAACTGTTGCAGCAAGGGAATCCAGGATTATGGGAGATGCTTAAACATTCACTTATGTGGCTAACCAGAACTAGACGGGGTAATCTTGTTAGTTTGGGTTTTGTAAGGATTCAAAGTGTTTTTTTTAATTTTTTTAATTTTTAGTAAATGGTTTTTCTCTAAGAATTCATATGGTGACAGGGTAAAGCATCGGTTTTCATCCACATCTGTAACTGCCCTCAGCTTCACCCATGAGAAACAGGCTGTGTTAATTTGAGGGCTCATTCAGTTAGGGACCAATTATGTGCCAGGCATGTATCAAGTGCTATAGAGCAGTACTATCCCATAGAATTTTCTGGACTAATGGAATGTTCTACATCTGTGCTGTCCAATACAATAGCTGCTGGACACATTAGCTACCGAGTACATGAAATGTGGTTAGTACAACCAAGCAACTGAATTTTTGTTTTATTTTAATTAATTCAAATTTAAATTGCCACCTGTGGCTAGTAACTATTATACTGAATACACAAGCAGTAGGGGATACCAAGATATGAAAAACAGTCCATGCATGGGATCTTCATGTTCTATCTGGAGCAAGAAGACAAGGACACATGAAAAGCTAACTCATAACCACAAGGTAGTAGTTAAAGTCGTCAAGCGAATAGCATGGGGAACAAGGGCTGCGGGAATTTGAGGAACCCAGTGAAGTTGTTACAGACACAGCAGGACATGAGCTGAGGGGGCCTAGGAGGAGAGTAGAACTGTCTAGGCCAAAGACAGCACCGCAGTGCCCGACTCAGACTACCTGCGTTCACACAGCTCCTCAGCCACATGCAATAGCTGAGCTGATGCTAATAAACACAGATAAATAGGTTATATTTGTGGGTAGTGAGGCACTACCACACATACACACACAAAAAAAGCCCAAGAAAGAGGACACTGCAGGTGATAACCAAAGTCCCCTCCCCTGGCAATGTGACAGGCAGAGCAGTCCCAGTGGGGCTATCACAGGGTTTACCTGAGCGGCAAATGATCCTGAGGGGAAGGAAATGGGCAAAGCTCCAAGCCATTTGGGAAGCTGGGGAAGGAAAACAGAAGAGAGGTCTGCTTTGGGGTTACAAAGTCTCAAGAAAAAGGTCTTGGGCAGAGGGACGAGAGGGAGGAAGTACTCAAGTTAAGGTAGATGGGCAGTCCTGGTTTGCAGCACACTCTTCACATGCCAGGAGGAATTAGCTGCCTTTAAACCCTTGGTTTTTAAAAAATATAATGAGTAGGCAGGAACCTAAATCTGGATCTCCTTTGCATCCCTATCAGGGCTGTGCACACAGCAGATACCTCACTGTTTGCACAGAGTGGCACCTTTGCACCCAACTCCACCTTACCCTGCCTACCTCCTTCATTCCCAATGACCATGACAGCCTTCCCCTCTCCTCTTAAGAGAAGAAAACACAGCTTTCTTTGCCCTTTCACAATGGGAGGTAATGACAGGGAAGCAGAAGGGCCCAGAGCATGAAGGAAATGGATCTGCCTGCACAAACTGCTGTTGCTGCTGCCGCTCTTCTCCTAAATGCTGTCTAAAACTACCACTATCTTAAGGTGTAAACTCCACCAGTGGATAGTCTTTGTTAAACTAGCTCCATCTTTTGGGGTGGGAGAGTAGGGGCTCAAAACTTTTAGGCTCGTAGAGTCCTGTACTTAAAGATCAACATTCCTAGGAAGGCTAACTTCAATGATCAGTTAACACCTTGTAGGAGAATGTCTGTATAACAGAAAATTCCTAGAACTGTCCCTCTGGGCAAATGGACAATGGGTCTGGTCCTAGAAACTGGGCAGAACCTGAGGGGCAACATAAGCACTGAAATGGGAACTGAGAGAACACCTCCTTGCTTACCAAGACTGATTCTAGGCTATCCTCTGAGAGTCAGCATGAGGGAGCAGACAGGGCATGGGATTTTACTGCACAAGTCCTGGGTTCACATCCCAGGGTGTTGTATAACCATCTGTGTGACCCTGGGGAAGTGTCTTCACCCTCCAAAGTCTTAGCTTCCTCATGTATAAAAGGCCTGTTGACTGCTACTCATCCATCACTTCTTCAGAGAAGATGTCCCCAACAGGTCAAATACCCCTAGCATGTGCTCTAGTACTATGGACCCTGTCCTTCAGAGCAGATCTTGGTTGGCTCTTTACACTCATGTGTAATTTCCCAATTAGCATTCGTTTTCTTACCTGTAAACTTCCTTAGGGCAGGCAGCATGTCTATTTTCTTTTTCTCACTATTGTATCCCAAATTCCAACATACTATGCAGCACATGGTAGGTTTCAAATTAACATGAACAATTGCATAAATGATTAATTAAGCTCATGTACGTGAAAATGACCTGTAAAATATGGAGCACAATGGAAATGTTTGTGGTTCTTACTTGGTGTAGATGATGACAAGAAAATTAATCCTCTTAGCTGTTGGAAATCATTCAGCTTTCATTCACATAACAAAACTGCTGAATTTGAAGGAAACTATAAGGAAAAGGACTCTTACAAGCTGCCCCACAGTGCCCTATTTCAGGATTCTCTTCATGACTATGCCAAAATACCCAGCTCATCTGTGTTCACTTGCAGTATTGCTTTATTCTGATCCATAGATGGTCACTGTGGGAGCCTGGTTGAGTCATACGGGCGTTTAAAACAGTGAAATGCCTATTGGCTAAATCTGCAGGATATCTGGTGCTGGACCAGCGACAATACATTGGCAAGGCTGAGAAAAGCACTCTGGGTCCCACCATCCCCCACCTTCAGTTGAATCCAACTCTATATCCAAAGTGCCATGAGCATCAGCAGCCAAAGGAAACTGTAGTGGCCAAAGCCAAGGAGAGCTTGCTCCCCCATGCTGATCCATTCATGGGAACAAAGGCCTTCAAAGATGCGCTGAGCTGGTCTGGAGATGGAAGGCCTTTATGCAAGTTTCCAAGGAGATGACTCAGATGCTGTTACCATAGAAACCGTTGCTACCATCTATTGTCCATCAACCCTTGACAGAAAGGGGAGGGGGGCGCCTGTGGTTTGATGAAGAAAGAAACAAGAAGAATTGGATTTACATCAAGATCAAAAAAACATATTGAGGTGAGTTGCTGAAGACTTCGATGGTGTATTTAGAAAAACCTGTAATCTGCAAAGGGAATGAACTAGGGTCATGAGTGTTTATGTTTTGTTGTTATTTGTGTCAGTGGAGTTGGAGTGAATAAAGTGGCACATAAGAATGACCTCTACCCATCTGTTGGGCACTGCCACCTAGGATCTCATCAGCACAGTCCAGGCCATAACCCCTGAAGTTGCAGGGCCCTAAGGAAACTGAGGTAAGCTGTCTGCCCCCTCCCTTTTTCCCAGCAGAAAGTTTTTTCAGGTAAAAGAGGATCATGTTAGAAGTCCCTCTGATTTCTACTATCTCATAATACCCACTATTAATGAAGTTTTGTTATTTTTAAAAGCTAATGAAAACAGAAGATTTATGGTCAATTAGAAAAGTTCCATAAATAACAAACACATAGAAAGGTATATGGGTAATAAAAGACATATCAGACTTAGCATCAAGTCAGAAGATCAGAATTTGAAGGTCAGTCTCATTGCTTTTATTTGCATAACTTTGGGCACTGTACCTCAATTATCTATTCTATTCCATTGGGATAGTAACTGCCAGTCTGCTTCATATGGTAGAAAGCTTTATCAAGGAATGCTATCACATGTCAAACACTATGTGTTGTTTACTTAATATGCGACACTCATATCAATAAAATTCTTCTGTGTCATCTGGCTTTCTCTCTGAAGGGTAGTTGATACACAATCAATTCCTGTGACATTAACATTGTGGATGGCAAGATGGAATATATCCTCACAATCTTCTTTCTCATCGAGACCATCAGTCCTTGTTTAGACATCAAGTCTGACAATTAGACCTGTCTTCCCAAAGTAGTCTTGGGAAGTTCTATTTCAATAAGGAATAAGATGCTGATGTTGTAGGAAAGTTTCCTTGAAATAGGAGAGATGAAAATGACACTGTTTGGGGGGAAACAAAAAATACATGTGGCATGTACACTGTCCAACCTGGTACCTGTAGAGAACGGGGGTTGTGAAAGCTCTAGAGTCTGGAAACAGAAGCAAGATAGAAATCATCTGCCCCAGTCTGGAAAGTGTCTTCCACATCTTTCACCCTTTATAAAGACAATGTAAACTTTGAAGTCTATCTTTTGAAAGAAGCACTCACAAAGCCAGAAGGCAGGACCTGCAATACTCCATGTCTGCTCAAGGAAAGGTTACTCCACCCTGGGCACTGTAGGAGTCAAACAAAGGAGGCATTCAGAAGCTACTGGACAGGGCAGAGAAAAGAAAATGCAGTTCAGTTCCTCTTGTTCTGCAAAAGTTCCTTATTAGTTTTTCTTTCAAATAACACTGCTGCTCATTGTTGGGATACTCATAGCCCAGGAGAATGTGGCTTGAACGATCAGATAGGAGGGATTATGAGAAAGAGCAAGGAGAGTAAATGCGTTTCCAATCACAGGACTGGTGGCACTGGCTCATCCTACACACAGGGAAAAAGGAACCAGGATGACACAAAACACGCTAGGAGCTAGCTCGTACACATAGATTCCTCTTGTAATCATCAGGAACCCAGCACCAATGCAAAACCAGACCATCAAAAAGGTGTTATTAAAGGATGGCAGCTGAGAGGGCTAATGCCCTTGCTCTCAGGAAGGCGAGATTCACTCTCTGCTTTAGCTTTAAACATGATTCCCACAAAATGACTTCCAGAATGTTAAAAATCCTAACTCCCACCTTATAGTGGTTGTCATTTCTTCTCAACAGCAGCTTCTCATTTCATTAAGGCAAACCTGTTTGATAAAGACAAACTAGTCATGCTCACTCCTGTCCCAATCTCCCCTCAAAACACTCACAGCACAAAAAGGGAGGGTTACAATGAATCTGACCTATCATATACTGTTATCCAGGCTAATTTTAGAGTTAAAAAAACTGAGGCCAAGAGACCCCATAAATGGCTTACCCAGGGTCACAGAATCAAGTAGCAGCAGATTCAAGGCCATAATCAATTTCTCCTGATCTTCATTGCAGTATTATTTCTGCCACATTATTCTACTATCAAGACGAGATAATCTTAAATCCTACATATATTAATCTCATCTCCTTAACTAGACTAAAATCTCTTGGACAGCAAGAATTGTATTTTTTTCTAGTAATGCTAGGCATGCGTGCCGTTAACACCCAGCACCAAGCTAAGACATCTGGGAAGATGCTGCAGTGTTTCTAACTCCCACCTCCCTCTTTACTAAGGATCTTTATTAAGGCCTATGTGCTCTGCTAGCAGCATCCAGTGGCCATCTCCTCCATGACATTCATCATTCTGTACTGTCTCTGTGCATTTATTTGTCTTTCTCTTCACAGGACTGTGAAATCTTTAAAAGACAGAACTGGACCGTGTCTTATTTCCTGTTGTTATTTCAATACCCAACACATACTAGGAGCTCAAAAACAATTAAATAAAAAATGGATTCTAAAGCAAGTCTCAAGTGACCCACACACATCACAGAAATCTCAACTACTTCTGGGGCAGGAGTTGGTCTCTCCACCCTCCCTTGACACATTTTTTTTCCTTGGCTCTCATTCTTTACTCTTTGGGAAGAATTCTAGCCCCAAGGGCATCTGGCCTGCCATCTTTAGGAGAGGTCAATAGTGGCCAATGACACCTTTACTCCCAAAATGTTTTAATTGTTAGCATAAATAAAATGCGTTAAAGGAGCTAGTGGCTGGAGCTAGGTGTGTTCTTTTAAACATTTCAGTTTAAGAAAAAACATAAATCTTAATCTATCATCACTTATTATCATTAAAATAGCCCACGTGGGATTTACAAAAAAGGATTAACAACTCGACCGCCAAAAAGAACACTGTACTTACTTTAATGACATTCTGACACCCTCAAAAATCAAACCAGTATTTTGGCCTAAACAGATGTTCTCAGTTTGACCCATTTCTCTACCAAATCTGATTAGTTGACAGGATTTAAAAATGCCTTAGTCACAAAGCAATGTCTAAAAGGCAATTTCTGATGGACTTCTGGGCTGTTTCCAATTTTGGCTATTATAGTAAAAACTGCTATGAACATTCATGTACAAATCTTTGCATAGACATATGCTTTCATTTCTCTTGGGTAAATACCTAGAAGTAGAATGTTTGGATCATAGGTAGGCGTGTGTTTAACATTTTAAAAAAACACCAAATTGTTTTTTAAAGTGGCTCTACCATTTTGCATTCCCATCAGCAGTGTGCGAGAGTTCCTGTTCCAACGTCCTCATCAGTGCTTGATATGGTCAGTCTTTCAAATTTTAAGTCATTCTGACAGTTATGTAGTGATGTCTCATTTGCATTTTCCTTATGACTAATGGTGCTGAGCATCTGTTCATGTGATTATTTGCCACCTCTATATCTTCTTTGGTGAAGTGCCTGTTCAAATCTTTTAACCACCTTTTAAATTGGGTTGTTTTCTTATTGAATTTTGAGACTCCTTTATATAATCTGGATATAAGACCTTTAGACAGGAATTGTCTATAGCAATTACTTCCCTTAAGTTAAAAACAAAATATCCTACTGGTTTCCCCTAACTCTTCCCTCACCCCACCTTTCTCTCCTCCTCCTCTGCCGTGGTAACATTACAATCTAAGTATTTTTAAAAAATAACAGGCAGTTACCATCTTCCTGTAAGCCCATCATGCTGTCTGTTCACAGTCAGGAAGCAGAATATCTTCTCACATCCCTGACTGCTACCCAAGTTCATGTATACTCACACATGTCCAGAAGGAATTAACATAAGCCTGTTTCTTCTCTAAAGATGCACTAACTTTAAATCACCTTTTCTCAACTGGGAGCGATTCTGCTCTCCATGTAACATCTGGACATGTCTGGACACGTTTTTGTTTGTCACAACTGGGTGGGGAAATCATTGCTACTGGCACCTCATGGGCAGAGGCCAAAGATGCTGCTAAACACCCTACAATGCATAGAATTATCTTTAACAAAGAATTATCTGTAACCTCTGCTTTAAATCAATTTATAGGTACTCTTTCAGATAATGCAATAGTGCAGTAGAAATAATACTGCTTTGAGAGCCAGGAAACCTGGGTTCTTTTCATAGTTGTCACTAACTAGTTGTATAACCTTGGATAAAGCCCTTAACCACTCAAAGCACCAACTTCCTCATGTGTAAAATGCAGGGGCTAACCTGAATTATCTCCAAGTTCTCCAGTAGCGAAGAAATTCAAAACCACACAGAACTTTGAGCAGTCATGAAAATGTCCTTAGGTTCCATACTCAAGGAGTTGACAAATATGGTGACAAAGCTTGACTCAAGGGACAGCCCTGAGAACATGTCTCATAGAGGAGCATGGAAACCCACTACTGACCTCAGAAGGGACCGTGCCTCAACAGAGAGCGGAGATGAGCCCCCAAACCTGCTCAGATTCTGGGAATCCAGGTGCTGTCTAAATAGATCCTATTGGGGGGAGGTTCCATCATGGCGTCAATGCAGTTGTCTCTTACTCTGCTCGTTGAGTGAAGAA
>NW_007734285.1:95499-95713 GCF_000696425.1 Galeopterus variegatus | reverse complement strand
AAAAACAATACAAAAGATCAACGAATAAAAAAGTTGGTTTTTTGAAAAGATAAATAAAATCAACAAACCACTAGCATGGCTAACAATAAAAAGAAGAGAGAAGATTCAAATAACAAAAATGAGAAATGAAAAAGGTGATATTACAACTGACGAAAATGAAATACAAGGAATCATCCGAGACTACTATAAACAGCTATACACCAACAAGTTCGAA
>NW_007734285.1:88613-93852 GCF_000696425.1 Galeopterus variegatus | reverse complement strand
TACATGCACTACTGATTGTTAAAATCTACACAGAATATAAGTAGTAACACATGGTATACAATAGAATATGTGCAAAATAAAATGTTGCTGGTTTTCTATTACATCTTTAAACTTTAGGATAATCCGAAGCGATATAATCACCTCACATATTCGAGCATGTGAGAACAGAAGACAACTGAGAGGATAGCACATTGTATCTTTTTTCTTAAACCCATTCAAAGACTTAAGACCATTAAACACAATTGTAGGAATAATCTCTCTCACAATATTCCAAACATTTTTGTTCTATTTATCTTTATTACACATCCTCTTTCTCTTTTCTCTCATGTGACCAATTCACTGATTACACTCAAGTACATGAAACTGGCTCTACAGATTTCCCTATTCTGGACATTTTATAAAACGAAATTATGCAATAGGTGTTCTTTTGTGACTGACCACTTTCACTTAGTATAAAATTTTCAAGTTTTATGCTTGTTGTAGCATGTGGAAAATCCATGTATATGCTGCTGGACTCAGTTTGTTAGTATTTGGTTGTGGATTTTTGCATCCATTTTCATAAAGACATTGGTCCTGTAGTTTTTTGTTTTGTTTNGATTTTCTATTCCTGCTGAATCATTGTGTGTTGTTGTGCCACTCTAGGAATTTGCCATTTTCTCTAAGTTATCTAATTCCTTGGCATACAGTTGTCCATAGTATGCTCCTATAATTTCTTTCATTTTTGTTAGTTCAGTAGTAATGTTCCACTTTTCAATAATGATTTTAGGAATTTAAGTGTTCTCTCTTTTTTGCTTCAACAGTGTAGCTAAAAGTTTGTCATTTTTGTTGATCTTTTCAGTGAACCACCTTTTGGCTTTGTCAATTTTCTGTATTGTTTCTTAGTTCTCTATTTCATTAATTTCTGCTCTAATTCTTATTTTTTAATCTGCTTCTTTTAGGTTTAACTTTCACTTCTTTAACAAGTGTCTTAAAGTAAAATAATAGATTATTGATTTGAGATATTTCTTCTTTATATATTTGCAGTACTGTGGTATTTGCATTTAATAAGTTTGGTATATTGTCTTCATTTTAATTCAAGACTTTTCTAATTTCCTTGTGATTTTTTTCTTCGATACATTTATTATTTTGGAACACATTGATAAATTTACACATATTTATCAGTTTCCCAAATTTCTTTCTGCTCAGCTGTCTTCCTTTGTTTGTATCAGACACAGGGGTTAGCTTACACTAATTGCAAGCTAATTTCTCTGTCATTTTCACCAATTCCCTGGAACATAAATTGCTCCAGTGTCTGATCCAATTCAATTTGGTTCTTTTGCAGATGTTGTCTTCTAGATCAGTCTTTGATGTTTGTTCTGACTCCAGGAGGGCTATTGTTAGCGGTCTTTTTCTCTGGCACTCTATGCTAAACTTCTAGCTAGTCTAGCATTTAACGTGTTGCTTTCATGGAACTAACAGCTTCTTAATTGCTTACCACCAAAATACCCTTTGTTTTCTATCACACCCTTATGCTTGGAGTCCCCTATACTCTGTTCCAAATAAAGTCAGTTCTTTTAGAGAAAGCTTCAAAGTTCTCTTCTTATAGTCTGCCTCTCCCCCTTGAGGTTTATTTATTTATTTATTTATTTATTTATTTATTTATTTATTTATTTATTTATTTATTCAAAGTTCTCTTCTTATAGTCTGCCTCTCCCCCTTGAGGTTTATTTATTTATTTATTTATTTATTTATAAAAAACCTCTGATATTCCTCTGGAGTGGAGGGAAAAACCATGACCTGTTTCTCTTTGAGCAACACGTGTGTTTTATGATCAGGGAGCTGGGTGGGATGGTAGCTTCTAGTATTCTTGGCTTGCCTCTCCTTGCGTGCAACGTTTGCCCTACAAGCAAACTGAAGGGAGCAAATTTAGGACTGTAGTCTGCCATGCCTGGGATAGAGCGCTGCCCTATGAGTGGGGGCTAGATGGACGAGAGAAGTTCAGACCTTTCAGTCATTCTCTCCTGGAATCAAGTTTCTATAATACAGGACTGGGAAGAGTGTGAAGTGCTAATGACCCACCCGTTCTGTTGAGATATCATAGCCTCCACTGGGAGATGTAGCGAGGTTGTTCCACATTCTTGGGGTCACATACCTGGTAATCATGCACTTTCATCATGTTGAGCTGGGGGCAGGGGGAGCAGTTCATGGCTCTAGTTTCAAAGCTATTGATGTTTTTACAAAGATTTACGAGATTGTTGAATAAATTTTTCTTCATTTTCAGTATGTCCTAGGACAATTTCTGATGACATTTTTTTTAATGATATTTACTAGTTACAGTTCTTTCATTGGAAAGATAAACAGAGTTCCTCATGCCATCATTGTGTATGTTATCTCTCTACAATGTATTTCTAAAGATTATATCAAAAGTATAAAGTATGTATATTAATAATTTTTAAAATATAAGCACAACCATTTAAAATTACACATAAAATGGGACTGAGTAGCATAGATTACATTATTCAAAATAAATTTACTTATATACTTTTGGTTTGGTTTGGTTTTTGGTTTTGAGTTTTGTTTTTGTTTTCTGTGGCTGGTCAATACAGGGNCTTATGCTTGGAGTCCCCTATACTCTGTTCCAAATAAAGTCAGTTCTTTTAGAGAAAGCTTCAAAGTTCTCTTCTTATAGTCTGCCTCTCCCCCTTGAGGTTTATTTATTTATTTATTTATTTATTTATAAAAAACCTCTGATATTCCTCTGGAGTGGAGGGAAAAACCATGACCTGTTTCTCTTTGAGCAACACGTGTGTTTTATGATCAGGGAGCTGGGTGGGATGGTAGCTTCTAGTATTCTTGGCTTGCCTCTCCTTGCGTGCAACGTTTGCCCTACAAGCAAACTGAAGGGAGCAAATTTAGGACTGTAGTCTGCCATGCCTGGGATAGAGCGCTGCCCTATGAGTGGGGGCTAGATGGACGAGAGAAGTTCAGACCTTTCAGTCATTCTCTCCTGGAATCAAGTTTCTATAATACAGGACTGGGAAGAGTGTGAAGTGCTAATGACCCACCCGTTCTGTTGAGATATCATAGCCTCCACTGGGAGATGTAGCGAGGTTGTTCCACATTCTTGGGGTCACATACCTGGTAATCATGCACTTTCATCATGTTGAGCTGGGGGCAGGGGGAGCAGTTCATGGCTCTAGTTTCAAAGCTATTGATGTTTTTACAAAGATTTACGAGATTGTTGAATAAATTTTTCTTCATTTTCAGTATGTCCTAGGACAATTTCTGATGACATTTTTTTTAATGATATTTACTAGTTACAGTTCTTTCATTGGAAAGATAAACAGAGTTCCTCATGCCATCATTGTGTATGTTATCTCTCTACAATGTATTTCTAAAGATTATATCAAAAGTATAAAGTATGTATATTAATAATTTTTAAAATATAAGCACAACCATTTAAAATTACACATAAAATGGGACTGAGTAGCATAGATTACATTATTCAAAATAAATTTACTTATATACTTTTGGTTTGGTTTGGTTTTTGGTTTTGAGTTTTGTTTTTGTTTTCTGTGGCTGGTCAATACAGGGTCTGAATCCAGGACTCTGGTGATATCAGCACGATGTTCCAACCAACTGAGCTAACCAGCCAGCCCCTGAATAAACTTATTTTTAAATGTTGGGAACAAATCAATTCTAGTTCTTTTTTCTTTTATTTTTCTTTATCTCTATTTATGTATTTGTGTAAATTGTCATGATACGAGAGCACAGTAACTGTAGGGTTAGAATATAAATTCCAAGATTATTCTTTAAAATGTTGAAAGACGTCTTCAGTCATTTCCTAAATGTGTTTGTCATGTAGTATCTTCAAGGCATTATTCTAGGCACTGGAACTTTAATGACGGGCAAGAGAGTATAGTCCTTTGTCCTTCTAAAATTACATAGGGAGCTTGATTGGTAAGAAAAATAGACAGCAATATGAAAACAAGTAAATATGATAAGATAGTGACAGTGTTAAGTAATTTGATAGGAGGGGACTAGTAAAGGGTGAAAGTTTAGCTATATGGTCAGTGAAGTATTCATTGAAGAAATTCTGTTTGAGATGTCAGAAGAAGTCACATAAAGATCTGTGATAAGTGCATCACAGGCAGAGACAACAACTGCAAATCCCTGATGTGGAAACAGGACAGACAGAATCTCAGTGTAGCTGAAAGTTAATGAAGGTGGCTGAATATAGGAGGAGGTAAGTATCAGGAGGCAAGAGCCAGTTACCATAGTTGGGTAATTGGGTTTGAGAAGTAAACTGAACTATGGCAACAGGGAAGGAACTAAAGGAAGAATAAAATACAGATTGTGTAATTAGAGAGAGAGATGTCGAGGAAAATTCCTGACTACTTCTTATCTCACAGAGGAGGAGTTATCTGCTACGTGTAACAAATGAAAAGAGATGAATCGAGGGTTTGGGAAAATTGTGAATAATTTTAAGCAGTTGATGTAAGAGGATTGGTGTGCATCTTTAAGCACATGGCTGAAGTTGAAAAGCATTGATATGTGAGGGCTCCCGTCTGCATGTTTACTTAAAATGCTTGAGTGGTAGGGAACACCCAAGCAGTGAGGATGCTTGGATTATTCTGGGAATGAGCATATTAATGGAAGGTGATGTGAAGCTTAAGAGGATCAGAGATAAAGGATGCCATTGACAATCTTGTTGAGAAATTTGAAGATAGATGTACAAATAGAGCAGGAAAGAAAGTGAAGACAGGAGGTGCATGTTACCTCAGTAGACTGCTAATGTATGATGAGTCCTCAAGTAAATTTAGCATAATATGTGAATGGGTAAGCAATTGCATATAGCATGCAGGCTTCAGAGACTGAGGTTTCAGAATAGAAATAAAGCATATTTCAGGATGTTGCCACAACTGTGATTTGCTAACGTGGAATGAAGTTGCAGCCACTGTGGTACAGAATGCCCAAGCTGTGTATAGCTCTACTTCTTGAAAAGACATCAAAAATGACGTTGAACCTAAATACAATGACATCTTGGATTAGATTCTGGAACAGAAAAGAAGACATTAGTGGAAAAAATGGGAAATCTGAATAAAGTCTGTAGTGTAGTTCACAGTATTAGACTGATGTTAATTTCTTAGGTTTGATTAATATGCCATAGTCATGGAAGAAGTTGTTTTACAGGAGGTTGAGTGAGAGCATTTGAGAACAACATTCTGTACTATATTGGGGGCTCCTCTTGAAGTCCAGA
>NW_007734285.1:79702-87692 GCF_000696425.1 Galeopterus variegatus | reverse complement strand
ATTGCACAGAACTACAAAACATCATTCAAACTTCTCTTCTTAGTACTTCCATTCATCTATTTATTCATTCTTTCATATTTATTGTGCTGTTCATGCATTAGAGGCATAATGAGAAATACAAAAATAACAAAACAAGAGCCAATACTTAAAAACATGGAAAGAACAAATCTACTGTTGCTAGAGGTGAGAGGTAGGGAAAGGAGGGTGGGGAGAGATCGGGTAAGGGGCATAAGGAATAATTATGATTTGTAATGATGACAATGCTAATAATATTGATTTGATCAGCATATGTTGTGCATGGGTGATGGCAGTCGACATTGTGCTTCAGGAATATGTATGATCAATTATGCTTCAATAAAAATAAAATTAAATAATAAATACAACAAACATAAGATTGTATTTTCCTTCATAATAGTGCTATTGAAAAAAGATAAAAAAAATATTTGGAAAATACAATAAAATATGCAATAAAGTATTTAATGAGAATGCTAAGTATAGGAGAACCCTATTTGTATCACACTCAGTTTATCTTTCAGGTTGAAAATGTCATTAGAATCATACTTATTGCTTCTAGGAAGGCTTTATTTAACTCAGGTATACTAGGAGTTTTAAGTTTAGCTAATAACTATAATGATGTTATAGACTGATAAATCTGTGGAGGTATGAACACAAGAGTATATACAGGCCATAGGAAATAAAACTTTTCTCTGGAAAACTGTCTTTAAATCAAGAGTATCAGTGGGATTTCTGTGCATTTTGGAAGCATAGAATTTCATGATTGCAATCTTCCAAATTCTATGAAAGAAGAGAGGTGTCCTTTAAACGATTTTGCCAAATCATCAAATGTTATTAAAACAATAAATCACCAATCCATAGTCTTTGGGCATTTCTTTTAACCCAACTCTCAGGCCATTCTTTCTCCCGTAACGTTCTCGGCTATTTATTTTCATGGTACACCATAGACCCATATATGAATCTTGTGAGTACTGCCATGTGATGAGTTTATCCACCAAATGCTCCACCATCAACTGCAATATTCTCAATAGAAATTCTAGTTTGTCCTTTCTGTTGAGTAAAGAAAACTTGTATTGTAACATGTACATATAGGCATCATTTAAAAAAAAAAGACGAAAATACTTTTTAAACAATGGAAAATAAATGTTTGAGAGAAAGCATTGCTTATAATTTATTAAAACACTTAATATTATAAAACACAATAGTTACATAAAGTACATATTTTCTTACAAAACTGTCTTGCTTACATTCTGAATTCCTTTTACAACAAGATTTATAAGACAAAATGCTTCACATGTCNTGTTTCTACTGTTATAAGATCTACATTGTAAACAATTATTCTTCAAAGGATTGTGTATGCCGGGAGCTGACTTTTTTCATTGTTGCCAACAAGATCCTAGATGCTTAAGAAAATCTGATTTCTACAATGGACTGTGAAGGTCTTCTAGCTCAAGTCTCATTGCCACACTTATTTCAGAAGTGACTGCTTCGTAGGAATAAATTTTCAAGCATGAACTCATATATACTCGAGCCATAAAGCCAATAGCAAATCCACAGAGATGGATGCATGTGACTTAGTTGTATCTATAATTCTAAATATATCTATATATGTATGCATGTATACACATATGCGCACACACACACACACACACACATATAACATTTAGAACAAGATGAATGATAAAAATAACATGCTACTTCAAACAATTTGGAACTATCCCCTTTAGTCACAGACACTCTGACACTCTGGTTTTAGAGAGATATTGGTAAACACAAACTTTGGCTTATTTAAAGAAAAATGAATAGAATGTTGGTTTGGAATCATATCTAGTGAGAGATGTTTTCAAGGAACTGGGACATTTAGCCTGCAGCAAACTAGACCCAGGAAGATAAGGCTTTAAATATTTGAAGGATGACATCAGGAAAAGTGATTGGACTCTGATGCTGTCAAGGCTTAGATCTAAAAATGAAAGAGCAGAAGAGATACAAAGAAATTTTAAGCTCCATATAAAGAAATATGTGTTAGTGTCAGAATTTTACATAGATATAATTATATATATGTATATATATATATGATTATATGTATACACTTTATATATATACTACATGTATATGAATATATATACACTATTAAATAACAAGCACTTTTCTAGACCGTTAAAGTAAAAGGTCCCTCTTCTCTCAGAGTACACAGTCTAGAGGAATTCAGTGGTAAAATTATGAATTGATCAGTTCTAAGAAAGTGGAAATACATCCGAAAATGGAAAATCATTATTCCATGTATTCAGACTGGAAAACCTTCTGGAAAATATTTTGTATTAGTACTGAATTGATAGTTATTAACACAATATCATCACTACCAGCTTTTACGTTCTTTCAATTACAAAGGTTTGTGGAACTATGTTTAACTTCTTTCTCTTTATAGTTCTACTTTAAAATTTGCCAAGGAGAAGCCACTCTTCTACATAGGTGATGGGAGACAGACTGAGGAGATTCAGGACATTCACTTCTTCAGGCTGAGCCCTTGTGAATCACCTGCTTTGCTGTTGCAGATTGATATTGTTTGTCAAAGCTTCTCAGAGTTGTGATTTTTAGTAACAAGATAAGATTCTCAGTGATAGCTTCCCTGACCTTCACTCATCCAGCCATTTTATTGATTGTGTAGATATCCATTTTCCTATATTAAAATATTTAGCACCTCTAATTAATAGGAAGCCTCCCTATTTGTGAATGAACACTGATTGATACATTTCTACTATCAGAAATGATTACAGAGAGAAGAGCCTCAAAAATGAGAAACTGGAATTGACTATTTTTATAATATTTCAAATCAGTAATGGCCTCTTTGACATTGGAATGAGACAGTTATGGATCCCCATTTTAATTCCCATTCCTGAGCCAATTCCAAACCCAGAACTTGAAAGGGAGGCAAGGATGATATAAGCAATGACTTTAAAATACAGCCACAATTACAAAGTATGACACTTTCTCCCAGTCTTCCCCAAGGGAACCTGAAACCATTTGCCAGAGTGAATTTGCTTTGGGGAAAGAAAAAAAACACCAAAAACTTTTCATGGACTACTTGGCACTGCCTCTGAACTGATTTTAATTTCCTGGGACTAGAAACACTACTCTGGTCAGTAAGAGCAGGAGATATTGCTAGTGAAGTGATAAATGAAGATTTTTCCCAGTCCATCTCACAGCGTGCCTGCTGGGTGCCATCACCCCTATGGTTTATCTCCAGTTCTTAGATGTACAATAGGATCAGCTAAATTTTACACCTGTCAGAATCTCCACATTAGTTCATGACAAATGAAGTGAGAACTATCAGGATGGAAAAAAGTCAAGTGCAAGTCCCTGGAACTCCCTCTACCTATCAAAAGCATAAACCAAAAGTAAGATCACATCCTGAAAGAACTGAAGAGATTTAGTGTCACCATCCAAAGACCTAAAAGATACAAGGGTACAGATTCTGTTTACATTCTCACTCAAATGCCTATTTTGCTGGGGCCGAAGAATTGAAGTGGAATTGAAGTAGATTCTCAGAAACTTCTTCCAATTCCAGCTGTTATTCCAGATATGGTTCATTTAAAGGAGCAAATTAATCTAATGTTACCTGGTGTGTTTTCATTAATAATGAAAATGCTGTTTGTTTATTTTTTAATCTTAGAGTAGAGTTATATCAGCTACCTATCTTTGTATAATCCAGTCCTTAGAGACCTTGATTGTCTTGTCTTCCTATTGCTCAAGGTCTCATTCTGTTCCACTCTGTTGATGATCTCATGCTGATTGTATTTGTTAAGCAAGGGGGGGGAGGGGGGAAGAAAAAAAAAACAAGCTTATGAGCCTTGGAAATATTTATCTGTGCTAGAGAGTGGGCAATACAGTCTCCCATGGCTTAAGGACCTATCATCTCTGTGAAGTTTATAACAGTCCAGTGAGTTGGATCATGCTGAGATATGCATAACAGTGAAAGACAGTATGTTGTAACTTGTGTCCCCTAACAATAAAGAGGAGAATCAATACTTGGTGGGCATCTTTCGATTCTATAAACAACTTTTACCACACATTTGGGTGAGTTGCTTTAATTCACTTACTGAGTGACCTATAAGGAGAAAGAAGAGGCATTAATAGAAGTCCACACTGCCATGAATGGTCCTCTTTCATTTGATCATATAATCCTGCAGAACCAATGTGCTTGAAATGCCTACAACTGATAGAGATGATGTATGGGATTTCTGGAATTCCCCAATAGGAAAGTTAATTTGCACCCCTTAGGGTTTTGGAAAAAAACTGTGCCTTCTTCTTCAGGTAACTCTTCTCTTTTTGATAACAGCCCCTAACACGAGCAAACATAAAGTCACCATGCATTCTGAGGTTCTGTTTATATCATAAATTTGGGCATGCAAAAAAGTGCATAACTATAATATCCAAGTAATCAAGACAGCTTTAGAATAAGTTCTAAAACCAAAAATAATTTACACAACATAGTGCTTCAAACTTTTCTGACAACACTCATGCTGTATTGATAAAGTATCCACATCCCCCAACCATGGCCACATAGGCAATTACCTATGCCCAATGGATTTGTAAAGAAAATACTAGTAGTTATTTTCAGATCGATCCACATGATATTTTGGCACCATTTAAATAGTGATGGTTGAAGCAGTACAGCTTCTCAGTATGAAAAGGGTATAATCCCAGTGTAAAGGACTTAAAGCAGTGCATCTGGCTATTCACTTTGCTTGGAAAGAGAAATGATCAGATATACGAATCTACACTCATTCATGAGCAGTTGATAATGGTTGATCAGGGACCTGAAGAAGCATAATTGAAAAACTGGAGATCCAGGTTAAAGTTATGTGCACAACCTCTTAAAAGATGTAGAGTATAATGATTTCTATGTCCCATGTGAACTTTTCCAGAGGGAAACCACTACAAAGAAAGCTCGCTATGATCAGGTAGAAAAAAATAACCTTTTCTGTCATTCTCCTCCTCTACCATTCAGTTCTTGAATAATGGGCTTATGAATAAATAGTCATCATAGCAAAGGTGAATGTTATACATGATAATATTAGTATGCTCTTATTCTCACCAAGGATATCCTTTTGGCAACTATTACTGAGTTAAAATAGACAAAACAAAACAAAAAACAATCAAACAACAACAACAAAACCCTGCCAACAGTAGAGATTATTGCTGATTTTATTATTATTATTATTATTATTATTCTTTTTGTGTGTGTGGCTGGCCAGTACGGGGATCAGAACTCATGGACCTTGATGGTACATGCACCACACTGTCTCAAGTGAGCTAACCAACCAGCCCCCTGAACTTTTTATATGGCAAAATTTTCCAAAGGATGGTAGCTAGCTAGTCTCCCTGGAAAGTGGAATCATACATGGCTAGACTGCTATATCTACAGTTTTCTGCAATTTTAATTTATAAAAATGTACAAAAAGGCATTCCAAAGGATGCCCTGCCCACACAAAGGCAGGACCAATATTTGTAGACACTTTAGGACTTGATATAGTCAAGGAATATTGATTGAGGCCCTGCTGGATCTTCATTAAAGAATAATGGTAATCGCAGATGTTAAGAGCAAGGAAAACATGGAACAAATGATGAAAAAAGGAAACTGTAAATCCAAACACAACCACATATTACAGAATTTAGTACATAATAGCCACAGATATTTTCTTGCTTACTTGACATGTACGTGTTTGTTTATAATCAACCAATTTTTCTCTTCTCCATTGCCATCCTACCTAAAATAAGATAAGTCAATAGTGGCTACACTGTAATTCATTATGTGTTAAAATACGAAGGATGACTGTGATTAAACTAGAAAATAAATAGTTTAGAACTTAGAGATCAATAAAGATACATTTGGGGGGGCAAAAGAAGATAGGTCTTTAGTTGCAGTAAGAGCAGTTATATTAGGAACAATCGTGCCTTCTTTAAAAAGATTAAATATTATTGAAAGAGAATATATATGTATGCTAAATTGACAGTGGATGAACTGTGCTGGCTTGCATGACTTAAGTAGCATCTTATCACAGAGGAGGAAACAGGAACTCCAGAATCCTTTTCTATCTATGGATTCCAGGTTAGAGCTGGCAATGAACAGCATTTCCATAGATACCTACATTAATATGTTTGATATATACTGTTAAATATGTATGTAAGTATTTTAATAATTTGTGAACATCATAAGTTGCATACTGTTCATTTTACAATGTTTTAGATTTGCATGAATGCTGTTTTTGCAAGATATCTCATGAAGATGCTTCTTACTAATAGTCAACACTATTTTTCATGTCTACTTTTCTCAATGTATGTATGTATATACGTGTGTGTTTGTTGGTTCTTAATGCTGCATAGTAGTCTATAGTATGTATCCATCATATGATGCTTCTTTTTCCTCTATTGATAACACCTAGATATGCTCCAAATCACTGCTACCACAATCAATTCTATAATAAATATTCCCATATATCTTACCTGAATAAAAATATAAGAATATTTCTCTGGAACATTTACAAAAATTACTAGATCATATCGCATAGCTCAAACTCCATTATATTTTCCTTTTACTATGCTTCCTCTACTGCAGAATCTGGAAGCTATGAGCTATGTTTTCCAGAATCCTACACAGCTAGAAGTTTAGATATGCATTATCTAAACTTTTTATTATCACAAGCACACAAGTGAGACTGGTCAGGTACAAATAAGTCAGAAGCCAACTTTCTGCCTCTTCTCTCTATTTTCTACTGGCATACTATGCAAGCTCATCTTTTTTCTTTGAGCCTCTACTTTATTAATAAAAAAAGGAATAAGCTAGTCATCCGCTAATATTTTTCGGCTTCCAAATTTTCCTGGTTATACTGGATGTGATAGTGGACTTTACAGTGTGAAGAGAATATGTTCAGTGAGCTCAGAATCCATCTGAGCATTTCTAAGGTCCCACAGAGTAACATTTCCTTGACAAAATGAGGACGTGGACTTTAGATTGCAGAATTATAAAACTAGTTTGTCATCATTTTTGTAGTTGATTAATATTTTGGGGAAACTTACATTAAACAAGCCCTTGAAGACTAATACATTAAAATCAGAATGCCAATGTATTAATTTGAACTAGAACATATAATGTGGTACTTGGGTTCACATCACTCCCTATAGGCAAAGTTATATGGGAAGCCAAATTAAAACCAGAATGTTGCTTCATACTAGGTAATCATAACAAGGGGTAAATTGTACAATCTTTATGATTAATTTCCTTAAGCCATGAACATTGTTTATATCCATCTTTATACTGATATATCGGCTACATACTCTAGAGATCCGTTTTCATGAGTCTAGTCACTCTATGTCCCGGCCAGTGATGTACACACACTGCCAAATTTGGTTTCATTAGATTATGAGCCTTTTATAAATCATGTGAAAACCATGTTCCTTTCATAACACATTTTATCTTCGAACAAAATGGCTCTCATATACATGCCAATATGTGAAATATTTTTGTTAAAAGCATGATTCAAACAGAATCCTTATGACTGAAAAGATCCTAAAGAGCACAATCAGTTTAACCGTACCATTTGGTGTTCATTCCTGCTATACACTTGGAAATGTGTCAAGAAAATTGTAGTTATGTAAATATTTGCCCCATGGCTGAATTTACTGTTCTTTTGTTGTTGCTGTTAACCAGGTAACTGGCCTTATCACTAGCATATTAACAGAAGCTAAATTACATTCTTTAAAAGTAGTTTTAATTTTAGCTATGTATGGTCTTTTGTTATTCCATATAAATGTCTGGATAGTTTTTTCCATTTCTGAGAAAAATGTCATTGGAATTTTGATGGAGATTTCATTGAATTTGTATATCACTTTGGGTAGTATGGACATTTTCACTATGTTGATTCTTCCAATCCAAGAGCATGGGATATCTTTCCATCTTCTTGTGTCCTCTTTAATT
>NW_007734285.1:70682-78642 GCF_000696425.1 Galeopterus variegatus | reverse complement strand
GTTAAAGAATTAAATATACACCCTGAAACAATAAAACTTCTTTAAGAAAACATAGGAGGAAGTAGGACTGGGGATAGACTTAATGAATATGACCCCCAAAGCACAGGCAACCAAAGGAAAAATAAACAAATGGTATTATATCACACTAAAAAGTTTCTGCACAGCAAAAGAAACAATTAACAGAGTTAAAAGACAACCAACAGAGTGGGAGAAAATATCTGCAAAATATACCTCTGACAAAGGATTGATATCCAGAATGTACAAGGAACTGAAACAACTTCACAATGAAAAAACAAGTAACCCAATTCAAAAATGGGCAAAAGAGCTAAATAGGTGTTTCTAAGAGGAAGATATACGAATGGCCCACAGACATGAAAAAATGCTCAACATCGCTCAGCATTTGGGAAATGCAAATCAAAACCACACTGAGATACTGATAGAGTTTGGATGTGTTGTCCCCTCCAAAACTCATGTGGAAATTTGATCTCCAATGTGGCAGTGCTGGAAACTGATTGAGTCATGGGGGCGGATCCCTCATGAATGGATTAATACTCTCCCTGGGGGAGGGGGGATTAATGAGTGAGTTCTTGCTCTATTAGTTCCCGTGAGAGCTCGTTGCTTAAATAAACCCTGGCACCTTCTCTCTCTCTCTTGTTTCTTCTCACCATGTGATCTGCTTGTACCTGCTGGCTGCCTTCCACTTTTCTGCCATGAGTAGAAGCAGCCTGAGGCCTGTGCCAGATGCAGCTGTCCCAGAATAGTAAGCCAAATAAACCCCTATTCTTTATAAATTACCCAGTATCAGGTATTTCTGTTATATCAACACAAAATGGACTAAAACAGATGCCATCTCACTCCAGATAGGATGACTGATAACCAAAAGACTGTGAATGATAAATGCTGGTGAGGTTGTGGAGAAGAAGAAACTCTCATACACTGTTGGTGGGACTGCAAAATGGTGCAGCCTCTGGGGAAAATGGTATGGAGGTCCCTCAAACAATTTCAGATAGATCTACCATATGACCCAGCTATCCCACTGCTGGGAATATACCCAAAGGAATGGAAATCATCAAGTCGAAGGTATACCTGTTCCCCAATGTTCATCGCAGCACTCTTTACAATAGCTAAGAGTTGGAACCCGCCCAAATGTCCAGCATCAGTTGAGTGGATAAAGAAACAGTGGTACATCTAGACAATGGAATACTACTCTGCTATAAAAAATAATGAAAGACTGCCATTTACAACAACTTGGATGGACCTAGAGAGAATTATATTTAGTGAAATGAGTCAGGCACAGAAAGAAATATCACATGATGATATGATGCTCCACTTTCTTCCCCCAATCTACATATATAAATATTATAATATTTAACTATATTAAATATTTCTACATGTTCTGATTCTGTGACACATCTCCTATGAAAAACTGTTATGCCCTCTCCTTTCCATGTCTCTTTGTGGTTGTAGTTTGTGTATTTGTGTATGTGTGTGTGCTAGTTTCTTGCCCCCCTTTTTTTTAATTAAGAAGTTTGAATTTCTTTTCTTTTTTGTAATCTCGTTATGGAGAAATCTCTATGACAAATCTATTAAATCCTATTTTTTCCTTTTGTCAGCTGACCAGTATGGGGATCTGAACTCTTGACCTTGATGTTACCAACACCACAACCACGTTCTACTAACCAACTGAGCTAACTATTAAAGTATTTCGACTGCCTAGTTTTACTAAGATAAGGTCTATTCAACTTTCTGGAGACAGGATTTTAGTCATTTTCTTTGTAAATATTTAATCTTTCACAGCTTATAAGTACCATTTCCTGAATGTTATAGATCAACTGATCAATTTAGATCAAATGATAGCCTACTAGAGCGGATAGGCATAGATTCAGTCTTCAAAATTTAAAGATAGGGAACATTTAAAAAAAAAATTTTATCTAACACTGTAATATTACCTATGTTCATATAATTAAGGCAAGAGAACCACTTACATATTTATGCATGCCTAACTTAAATAAATTCATTCTGGAAAGAAGTTTCACAATTCCTAAGAAGCTGTTGGTAGAACCTATTTGCCCTGCAAAAGTTTACTTGAAGAAATAAGAAAGAAGATTAAAAAAATCATCCTGGTATTAGAAATTTAGAATAGCAAAAACTGGTAAAATGGATCGAGTGGTAGAATTATATTTCTGGCCTCATTACTTATTATTCCCTTTTAACTAAATAAATTAGACCCCTCAAAATGAATATATCAGGATTAGCCAAAGTAGTCCTAGTGGGTATATTGGATTCAATGATACTATATGACCTTTAAGAAAATAATGTTTTTAGATATTTCATCATTCATTATTTAATGTCATTATAAAATGGAACATTTTTTCTTCAATAAGTAATCATGTTTTAGTTTAGCTGCTCACCATAGAAAAATACCCTTTTTAATTAATAAACTTTAAAAGTGGTTTTCAGAGCCTCTAATCTTTCTCATTCTGTCTTTCATCTATGCATTTATTAAAAAGAGGTAAGATATGTGTAATGCAAATTAATTTCATACCACACTAGAGCTGTTAAGCGAGGTATTCAAATTCTTTTCCAATTCAAATGCATTCTAATGCTTAAAGTTATTACTGGTAATGAGTAATTTAATTTTCTTAATTTAATTAAACTGTATTTAATTCAGTTACACGAAGACATTCTAGCAGTCTTTGGAAATACATGTGATGTTAATATCCATGGATTTAAGAAAAATATTGTGTTGCAAATAGGCTTCATTATATTGTAGAATCACTGAAGGATAATGGTTCTTGAGTTCTGAATGAATTTTTCTAAAAGATGATGATTAAAAACAAATCATACAACAAACAATGAAGAGTAAAATTAACATAAAATATAATTTTAGACTGAACAGGAAAACCTGGATGACACTTAAAGCTCACTGCAAAACAATATCAATAGAACACAAGAGAAGCATTTTCTCACCCAAATGAATAAATTAAAAGTCAGAAAAAAATTGAAACAAAAACCTAAGGAAGTCAGTGTCTACTGTCTTTCTTCTAATTTCTTTTCTACGGATTATACAAGGTGTAAACAATGCCATGTGAAAGTTTCTATTAAGTTCCACTACGTAGTGTGTGTGTGTGTTTGTTGAAACACACATTATTACCAAAGCTAATCCATATTCATAGAAAGAAAGATTTATGATGGCCTTTCATTCCTTTTTTTTTTTTTTTAGCATATTCATTGTTACAAATCTTAACTAAAGCTTACACATTGAAGTTCTCAGAGGCAGGGAACACTGGGGCCATTTATGAATAGTGTCTGTGTGGTGGCTTTGGGGGTCACAACACAGAACATAGGCAGACGTTGAGCTGCCAGTTCCACTCCATCTATTAAAGGCATTCTACTCCAAAGGCTGTGGGGATAATCTCTTGAGCTCTCAAAGTGAACCATCAAAGCCTTCACTATGTGTTTTAAAATCAGAATCTCAATTCCCAAACTCTCCCATATTCATATTCACTTCCCGTTCTTGTTATTTTGGGATTTTTTTCCCCATCCCTTGTACGATTATTTGTGTCTACCCAGCTTTTTCACATATTTTTTTTTCTCTTATACCCTATGCATCTCTTTATTTTTTTTTCAAGTATTCTACTCTCACCAAATTGTATTTTTCACTTCATTTTCTTTGCTTTTTTTTCCCTATATCTTCTCCTTTCTCTTAATTCTTATAATAAAATTCTTATCTTATTTTGAAAATGTATTCAACAAAGTATACTCTTTGGTCATTGTGTCTTTGCATATGACATTAAAATTATTTTTCCCAAATATAATATAAAAGAAGAGCCCTGTGGCCTTGTGGTCTTTGAGCTAGAGGGGTGGACTTAAGAACATCATAAAATGTAGAAATGTGTTAGCAGAGAAAGCAGTAATTAATAGAAAAATAATTAAATAACAGCTGCAAGATGAAAATAAGACAATTCAATGTTCCAGAGATGACAGTGGGTAAAGAAATGTGCATGGGAGAGGATGATAGAAGTCAGAATGAAAAGTGAGTTCAAATTTTCTGGCCTCAGAAGCAAAAGTAATGACTGTTTGAGAAGACAAGAGTAACACCTGAGGGGAACTAAAAGCAAATTTACTTAGATTTTTTTTAAATTTGAAAGGTAAAATGTAAGACCAATATTTCAAACCTGAGGAAGTGTCCAAAGAATAAGAAGTGAATAGATTAGAAGCAAAACATGTCATCATCCAGTTTTCTCTGTTTTTTAAAAAATTAGAGTAATGAGAAAATAATTTATTTATGGAAATACATCTGTCTCTGGATAGTTTGCCATGAGTCTATTCCACTATGATACAGGCTAGGGCTGCTGCCTAGTCATAAAAGTGGTTTCATATTCTTTGAATATTTGTAAATCACAGGCAAAGAAAAATGGAGAATGATTGTTTAAGCCTCAACAGGATACGGAGGTTCTGTGACACTTAGAGAAAACCAGAAGTTTATATAGGTCATTCTGTGTAGAAAATAGTGTAACCACTCAAAATTACTCTTTATTTATTCTACTAACACCATTTCATTTATCGGAGAAGAATTAATGTAAATATCTCAAGTTCTACTCACATGTTCTGGGAGATATAATACTGCAGAAAACTAAAATTTTTATTGGAAATCTATGATATGTCATTCCCTTTTGTCTTATTCCTCTTCTATTATATTGGATTACAAATCACTCCTCAGTACATCTCTCTAATGTTTCCATCATATAATGTATAAGTTCCTCACTTAAGATGCTTATTTTTATGTTTCTTCAGTTTCAAATTCAGTAATCATGGGTACTATCTTTCTGGAAACAATTGATGTGTGCAGTGACAGTTTCACAAACACAGACACACAAGGATGAGATTCAGTATTCTAGAAGACTGAGTTCACATGCCTTTGTGGCTTGCTTGTTAAGGCTGTCAAAGCATTTTTGTTCCACATATAGTGAGTCAGAATAGAAATTCATGAAGCAAAGTGCAAGGAAAAACATTAGTTTTTCAAGAAATATTAAGGAAGCTAGTCATTTTTTCTTGTATGTTCTGGGTACTGTGCTTGAGATAAAAGCACAGAAAATAACACATGAAAAGCCTTGAGGTATGAGAATCTTATAATCTAGAGAAAAAGGCAGTTATACAAACAAATTAGATTCAGTGTAATAATTGCTACAATAGCAACATAGACAACATGCTCTAACAGAGAGAGGGGTCAGCTAACTCTGGCAACTTCAGAAAATCTTCACAAAGAAAAGTATGCTTACTGTAAACTTTTTATTTAAATAGTTTTATTGACATATAATTATTGAGATCAAATTATAGTATAATATGTTGGGTAAAAATTAACATACCCTAAGTTAATCCACTTAAAATGTACAATTTAGTAATTTTTGTATGTTCACATTTGTGCAACGATTACCAAAATCTACTTTTAGAAAGCTTTTATCACTTCAAAAAGAAACCCCACTCATATTAGTAGTCGCTCTCCACCGACACCACTCCCTCACTCTAAGCAAACACAGATCTGCTTTCTACCTCTATAGAAACATAAATCGGTGGTCTTTTGTGACTTGTTTTTTTCACTTCCCATAATATTTTGGGGATTAATCCATATTGTATCAATGATTTACTGTTTTTATGGCCAAATTATATTTCATTTATAAATATATCACATTTTGTTAATTTAATTTGGTTGTTTCCACTGTTTGGTTATTGGTAATAGTGCTAATATGAAAATTTGTGTACATGTTTTTTGTTTGAACACCTATTTTCTATTCTTTTTTGTATAGACCGAGAAGTAGAATTGCTGCATAATATAGTAGTTCTATGAGGAACCACCAAAATTGTTTTTCATAGCAACTGCACCATTTTGCATTCTCCCCTTTGATGTATGAGTTTTCCAATTTTTCTATACTCCTTGCTAACACTTGTTTTTTTTCTGTCATTTTTATTACAGTCATCTGTAGTGAATTCTTATAATTTTATGTTGCTTCTCCATCCATTTGAACCTAGGTTTAACTTTCTCATACCAGAAGCAGGGCTCAGTCACTGTTGACACGATTTCCCTTTCTACACCACATCCAAATAGCTTAAGATGATGGCCAGAGAGAAGAACTTAGGGAGATCTTTCCTGCCTAACAGACTGGACTCCCTACTTTTCTGCTGTTTCCTTTAAATGGACCATTCAGACATTTGCTTGCAAACTTAAAGTGACCCTAGCCCTATTCCCCTATATATACTGCTACTTGCCATGCATTCTCTCTCTCTCTCTCTCTCTCTCTCTCTCTCTCTCTCTCTCTTGCTCTCTCTCTGTGTGGCTGACTCTTTATTCCTGCCTCGCCTCATCCGGGTCAGAGCACTGCCCACATGACTCATTATGCCTTCCTTGCCCAGGATGTGTAAGTGAAAAAACTTTGAATGTGTTTTCATTGTGGTGGTCTAATAAATTTGCATGTTCTACCTGAAGAACTAGGAGTTGCCCCAGGCTGGGTTTTCTCTGGATTGCTGGTGAAGAACACAAAGTTTGGCTCCTAGCCAGAGCAGTAGTCAGGGGGTGTAAACTGGACATGGGTCAGACAAGAGCCACAAGGGAATCTGCCAGTGTAGAAAAAAGTTGTCCTCATGAGGGACTTCCTGGTCGCAGGTAGAGCAACTATGCATTAGACCACCTACCAAGTAAAAGAAGTATCCCCTGAAAGTCACACAGTAAACACCCACATTCAGTTTCCATTGATTTCCCTTTAGGGCAGGGCTGCTAGCCCCTCTGTTACTGGAACCATGATTCAGGGGGTTCTCAAAACAGCATCCTAGTGGGTATGGAGTGATATTTGATGGTTTGAGTTTGCATTTAGTTAATGATGTTTAGCATTTTTTCATGTGCTTATTAATCATTTGTATATCTACTTTAGGTAAATGTCATTTCAAATGTTACCAATTTTTAACTGAGATATTTACTTTTTATTATTGAATTGTAAGAGTTCTTTATATATTATAGATACAAAAGCCTTATCAACTAAAAGATTTGCAAATGCTTTCTCTCCTTTTGTGGAACATTTTTCACTTTCTTGATGATATGATTAGTGGTACAGAAGTTTTTGACTAATAAAATCTAATTTATATATTTTTTTCTTTTGTCACATGTACTTTTGGTGTCATATCTAAGACATTAATGAATAATGCAAGGTCACAAAATTACTCATATGTTTTCTTCTAACAGTTTTAGAAATTAAGCTTTTGCATTTAAGCCTATAGTCTGTTTCAGGTTATTTTTGTGTGTGGTGTAAGAAAAGAGCCCTGCTTTATTTATTCTCTTATTTGGATATCCAGTTATCCAAGCACCATTGAAAAGATTATTATATCTCTATCAAATTTACTTGAAACCCTCATCAAAATCAGTTGACCACAAATGTGAGGGTTTATTTGAGGATTCAGTTCTATCCAATTGATCTATATGTCTATCCATATGCCAGTATCACACAGTCTTGATTACTTTCCCTCTGTAGTAAGTAAGTGTTAGTTCACCAGATGTGCTCTCCTCTTCAAGACTGTTTTAATTATTCTGGCATTTTATATGAAATGTCAAGATTGTTTTACCTATTTCATTTTATATGAATTTCAGGATCAGTTGTCAATTACTTCAAAGAAGAAAAGGCAGCTGGATTTTTTATAGGAACTGCATTGAATCTATAGATCAATTTGCAGAGTATAGCCCTCTTAATATTAAATCTTCTGATCCATGAATATTGAATAACTCTATATTTGCTTAAGTCTTCCTTATTTTAACAATGCTATGTAGCTATTAGTGGACAATTCTTGCACTTATTTTGTTAATTTTCTTCCTAAATACATTATCCTTGTTTATGCTGTTGTAAATAGAATGATATTCTCATTTTATTTTTGGATTTTTATTGATGATATGTAGAAATTTAATTAATTTTAAATA
>NW_007734285.1:66794-70079 GCF_000696425.1 Galeopterus variegatus | reverse complement strand
ACTTCTCAGGAATTTCTATATACTAGATCATGACTTTTACAAATAGAAATAAATCTACTTCTTTTTTTCCAGACCGGATAGATTTTAAGTCTTTTTTCTTGCTTAATTACCATGGCTAGAACCTCTGGTGATATTGAAGGAAGTGTGACTATGAATCTTAAAGATGTAGCTTTTGTAGTTTTCTAATTAAGTATGATGTTCACTATAGGTTTTCAGTAGGTATCATTTTTCAGTTTGAAGAAGTTTTCTTGTATTTTAAGTATGTTGAATATTTTTTGTCATGAATGATGCTGGCATTGTCCAAATGCTTTTTCCACATCTACAGACATGATTATGTGTTTTTTTCTTTTATTTTTTAAATATGGTTTATTATATTGACTGATTTACAGATGTTGAAACAAACTTGCATGCCTGAGATAAACTCTCCTTGTTCATGGTATATGTATTTTTAATACATTGAAGTATGGCCAACTGATTTTTGATACAGGTGCAAAAATGACTCAATGGATAAAAGATGATCTTTTCAACAAATGGTGTTGAAACAATTGAATATACATAGGAAAATAAATAAATAAGTAAAAAAACTTCTACCAACACTTTACACTTAAAAAAAAAAACTTAAAATGAATCATTGACTAAATGTAAAGTGTAAAATTATAACATTTTAAATACTTGGGTCTAGAGCTAGGAAATAGTTTCTCGCTTTTGGAACCAAATTGAAAACTGTTTCTCTGCAAAAGATCCTCTTAAAAGGATTAGAAGACAAGCTGTAGACTCAATAAAATACTTGCAAACCATATACCTGACACAACATTTGTATCTAGGATATATAAATCTTAAAATTTAACAGTAACCAGTAAATTTAACAGAACATACAGATGGCAAATAAGCACATTAAAACATTCACCATCACAAACCATTAGGGAACCGGAGGACTTATGGGTACAAATCCATGCTATCTATCCTCAGTGAATCATTGTGCAGTATATGCATGTATTGAAACAACACACTGTACTTCATAAATATGTACAAGTAAATATTAAAATATTTTGGAAAAAAACTGTGATGAGAAATAAATACACATCCATTACAACAGCAAAGGAAAAAGGAAGGAAGGAAGGAAGGAAGGAAGGAAGGAAGGAAGGAAGGAAGGAAGGAAGGAGAAAGAGAAAGAAAGGTAAAGAAAGAAATAGATGGGTGGAAGAAAGAGGGAAGTGAGAAAGCAAGGAAGAAAAGTAGGGAAGGAAGGAAATAAAGAAATAAAGAGAAATAGAGAGAGGAAGGAAGGCACAGGGGGAGGAAGGGAAGAAAGAAAGAAGGAAAAAAGAAAGGGAGAAAGGAAGGAACTGAGGGAGGGGACAATATCAAATGCTAAAGAGAATATGGAGAATCTGTATCTGTCATACATCCCTGGTGAGAATGGAAAATGGTACAGCCACTCTGGAAAATAGAAATAGCTTGGCAGTATCCTGAAAAAAGAAAAAAAAAAAAAAAAGAAATGTACATTTGCCATACAATTCACTGGTTTTTATGGTAATACATTACATACATACATGACATACGGTAATACAATACATAGGCATTTATAAGAGAAATAAAAAATACGTTCATAAAAAACCTGTACACAGTTGTTTGTAGCAGTTTTATTTAACAGCCCCAAACAGAAAACAACTAAAATGTTCCCCTATAAGTGAATTTTAACAAATTGTGTTACATACTTGCTACTCAATAAATTGGAATAATAGGAAATGACCTGTAGATACACACAACAACGTGTATAGAGCTCCAGGATGTTATGCTGAGTGAGGGAATAAAAAGCAGTTTCAAAAGGCCATGTGCTGTATAATTGTATTAAAATAATATTATTTAAATGACAAAATTATGAGTATAGAAAAAGGGCTACTGGATTTCAGAGATTAGAAATGTTGAGGAAAAGAAATGGAATAACTATAAAGGATTAGCATGAAGGAGATCTTTGTGGTCATGGGATGCTTCTGTGTCTTAATTGTGATTGTAGTTATACAAATCTACATATACGACAAAAGAACATAAAACTGTACAAACACTTTGCTCCAATAAAAAAATTTCTGGTTTTGATATTGTACTATAATTATGTAAGAGGTAACCATCGTGTAAAACTGAGATAAATGTACACAGGACCTCCTTGAGTTACTTTTGCAAGTTCCTGTGAATCTATAATTATTTAAAAATAATTTTTAAAAAGAGTCATAATCATTTGCTGAGATTCTAGATGTAGCATCGTGCTCAAAGCTGGAAATCATTAACTGAAAACACACAAACACAATGACAAGTAGTCTCAATAATGATTCTCCCAGTCTATTCCAAACAGACCTACAACTATTTATTCAGATAATAATACACTTGGGGAAAAGGAACCCACATATATTCAGGACTGGCTGATGTGGACTCCTACTTCATAGTAACGCCTGGAGACCTGTTGCATCAACATGGCCCCCTGTTAAGGAGGAATCACATGGGAACAAGGTAATCAATGAAGTTATGGTTCTTTTTAGATTTCTGTACATGCAAACTGAACATTTTCCTTGTCTGACAATATATAATTAAACTGTGCACACTTGGTATTTGCCATAATCCTCCGTGTGTGTGTGTGACACAAACACATGTATATATATTGTGGATGGCTGTGGTTAAGAACTTTCATTATAGGGAGGGACAATTCGAAGCCTCTGAAAATTCCCTGACCCTGGTCAAAATGGGAAATAAAAAGCAGCATCACATTCTGAGGAGAAAGGCAGAAATTAGTGCCACCCTAAAGATCTAAAGGATGGAGGTATAGTGGTCCCTATCATTTAATTCACCTGTCCCTTGTAATAACTAAATGGATCTGGGGAATGGAAAGGCAATGGAAAAATCAACCAAATGGTAACCACAATTGCAGCAGCTATGCTAGAGCAGAATTGACAATGCCTCAGGTATATGGCATGGAGCTACTGATGTGGAAAATGCATTGTTTTCCATCTTTATCAGAAAGGATGATAAAAAACATTTCATTTCAGTTGGAATAAAAGTCATTGAATATTTACAGCTTTGCCACTAAGAGTCTTAGAACAGCTTATTGTGAGGCAGAATATCACACTGAGCCGTATATTCATGACTATAGAAATTTCAAAAGATGAGGGAGAAGTGACTAGTATTTTTGAGTAGCTGGTAAAATGTATATATTCCATAAATATATACAGGTAAAAACTTTACCTGAAGTTTCAGGTATCTGTTACATCAATTGGTTATTAGGGGTCCAGGAGT
>NW_007734285.1:63737-66332 GCF_000696425.1 Galeopterus variegatus | reverse complement strand
AAAACTTTACCTGAAGTTTCAGGTATCTGTTACATCAATTGGTTATTAGGGGTCCAGGAGTCTGGGTATGCCAGGTTATCCTTCCAAAATAAAGGATAAATTGTTGCGTTTTTGGCCCTCCCACCAAAAAATAATAAATAAATAAATAAATAACATGATGTACAATGCCCGGTAGAACTCTTTGGCTTCTTCCCGAGAACACTGTTCTAACCCGTACACCAGGTGACACATAAGACTTTCAGGTTTGAGTCTTAGAGGGGAAATTGCTTTACAACAGTTCCAAACTGCAGTGCAAGTGGCCTGGCTGCTTGGGGCATAAATCCAGGAAGTCCTGTGCTTTCAAAGGTGTTTAATAATAGGAAAAGACAACAGGAGAAATTTATGGCAAGTGAATCACAACATATATCTTAACATTCTAAAATACATGTGGGTCATCAGTAGTAAATAATTATATACATTTTAAAAAATAACCTCTGGCATGCTACTAAGCCCTAGTAGAAACAGAATTACCTACCACGGTACACAGTGACCCTGTAACCAGAATTGCCTGTTATAAGTTTATTTTATCATACTTACATAGTCATAAAGATGGGCAGGCCAAATGGCAATCAATCAAAACTTAGAAGTAGAATCAGGAACCAAGCATGAACAGGACCAGAGGGCACAAACAAGCTGCAAGAACAGGTCACCCAGATCCCCATGTCCTCTCTTAATGTTGCCCAGGTGCCTATGTATTAGCTCAAGCCTGTGAATTCAGAAGAGAAGTCCCTCATGATGAGCTGATAGGGAAGGCAACAGAGTAAGTTTGGTTCACACATGGGTTAGCTTAGTGGGTTGAAGCCATAAAAAGATGGTGGCCCTAATACAGTCCTACCAGGAGATTGTCTTGAAAAATAGTGGTTGAAGGTAAACTTCTTCTCTGGGTAGAGCTTCAGTGTTGCACCCATTCATCCACTTCATGTGGAAGAAAAAGTGGACTGAAGTTAAAATGCACACGCACTCATAAGCAGCAAAAAGCCTGGCTACCTGAACAGGTGCCTGGAAGGATAAATAAATGAAAATCAGAAACAAGAAAGTCTGGGGTAGAGATGTGCAGATAGACATGTGAAAATTGGTTTATACAGTGAATATTATTCTTGCATCTTGACACCAAAGAGTATCCATGATAAAAGAGACATTAAATAACCAAGCGTACACACAGAAAAAATGTTAATGTCAATAGGCCTCTGTCATTGGCCACTTCAGTGGTGCCATCTGGCACCAGGCACAATGGGTACATGAATAACATTGCTGTGAGGCAAGGATTATGGCTATGCATAAACCATGGGCTGATCTAGCTACTGCTACTGTTGAAAGTACAATATCCCAGTAGCAGATACCAAGGCTGAGTTCCTGATATGGCACCACTCAAAAGGGAGACCAACTAGCCATTTGTTGGTAAGTTGACTACATTGAATCCCTTCCACACCAGAACAGGCAGTGATTCATTTTTACAGGAATAGGTAAGGATTCCAGGAGTGGATTTCTCCTTCATTTGCCAAAGATCTCAGCCAACACCACTATCTGACGGCAGATATTTGATTAACAAACATGAGATTGCATGTGACCCGTGGAGTCTCTTCACAACAAAAGCAATATAGGAGTGGGCATATACCAGAAAATCCACTAATTATTTTGTGTACTATAACATCTGAAAGCTTCCAGGTACAAGGTAATTCAATAGTCTATTGAAAGCACAACTGGGGTGATAGTTTGGACATGACACTTTGAGAAGTTAAAAAATCATACTCCAGTGTACACTTCAAATTTTTTATGTGGTCTGTGGAGTCTCTTCACAACAAAAACAATATAGGAGTGGGCATATACCAGAAAATCCACTAATTATTTTGTGTACTATAACATCTGAAAGCTTCCAGATACAAGGTAATTCAATAGTCTGTTAAAAGCACAACTGGGGTGATAGTTTGGACATGACACTTTGAGAAGTTAAAAAATCATACTCCAGTGTACACTTCAAATTTTTTATGTGGTATTCTGCTCCCAATAGGCAGAAAACATCAGACTGAAAAGTAAGTGGTAGAAGAAGGAGCAGAGCATTTGTATAACTGTCAGTGACCCATTAGAGGAATTTTTGCTTCCCTACAACTCTGAGTTCTTTTGCATTAAAGATCTTGATTCTCAAGGGGGAATAGTTCCATCAGGGAAACAAAAGTCTCATGATAAGTTATAAATTATGATTGCCACCTGGAAAACTCAGACTTTTATTAATATGTGATCAACTTGTAGAAAGAAGATTCACCATGTTGACATGGATAATTTACATGGAACATCAGTCAAGAGGATAGCAAGGGTTGCTGTTATACAATGGAGACTGAAAGAAATGATAGACACTCAGAAGATCCTTGTAAGCACCTGGTGATACTCACTTGCCCAATTTGGATGGTAGGTAGGCATATGCAGTAGTTACAGACTAAGAAGTATGTGGTGGTCAGCAGAGCTGATCCCCTACAGATGAGGGTCTGGATCATGCCACCTAAACTAACAGAGGTACTGACAAAAGGTGAGTAGAATCTGGAATGAATGTTAGAGGAATGG